>NC_051440.1:7421881-7446906 GCF_001649575.2 Kryptolebias marmoratus | reverse complement strand
GTTCAAATTGCCAACCCGCCACAGTGGCGTGTGTGTTGATCAAATTCACCCGCCACTTCAAATATTTACCCGCATTTGGCGGGTGGCGGGTGCTAATTTCCACCCCTGATATAGACACTTCATAATGTCTGAGAAATATCAGTGTGACAACATATTTTTTTTTACACTTTAAACGTGTCCTCTGATTACTTTTTACCAATTAAGCCTTATTTTATATAAAGATCAAAAAAAAAATCGAAACGAGTATTGGGACCGGGCCTATGTTTCATTTTTGGGTCACTTCCCGACATTCCATAACGCTGCTAACTTTAAACATCTGAGGCCCAATCTTGCTTGGAGTGTTACTTTAGGGGTATATTGCATGTAATATTTCTGCAGTGAATCGAGTTTGCAGTAAACATTTGTAGAGTCTTACGTGAGTTTGTCTGCCTGAAGTGGTGTTTAGATTTGGGTCGACAGTTGGGCCCGGTCCCAATACTCGCACTTCCATCCTCATGTTTTCAAATGCGCTTTCATGCTGAAGGGTTTGAGTGTGTCCCAATTCTCCGAAGTGCTCTTTAGCCCCACCCCCTTTGTCTACTACATCCGTCCTCTGGCTAAGCCTGCATCCAGGCGTACTTCGGCGAAGTATTTACCCACAATTCATTGCTGCATGTGATGTTTTGATTATTTTTTTTGTTCTCTTTACTGACTGACTACTGAAAGCGTTTTGAATGAGAAGGCGGAAATATGGCAGTGGTGACAGAGCAAGCAGTGCCTTCTACGAAAAAAGCAGTTTTCAGTAAAGTATTGAAATAATTCTTGTTTCACTCTGCTGTACAGGTGTGAATACTATCAAACTTTGGTCCGTATTCAACAAGTCATAACAAACCAACCAAGGAGATGTTTTTGAGCATGTCTGTGTGCATGTTGTACTTACAGTAAAACATCCCATGAACCAGTTGACTGATCTAAATTAAACTTTCAAAGTTTCTACAGTGCATTCAGTTTTTGACTCACCCAATTCAAGATGGCCACCAAAGCTAACTAACTTTAGCCAACTCAAAGATGGCTCCAACTTAGTCACTTTTACAGATATTGAGCTAAATTTGCTGTGGTAGTAACTGATAGTCATCGCTATAATATACTCTGTATGGCCGTAGCCAGGATTCTGAGTGGGGGGGGGTCATTTTTAGGAAAAGTGGACCTTTTTAGCCGGGGATATGACCGCTTAGCTCCCGTAATTTAAGGTTTCAGAAGGTTAAAATCTATACATAATTTTGATACACATGGTCCCCATAAATTACTCTGAGTACAAACACATCTCGTGAGAGCTCACAATATCGCATGTCATGGTGCATATGGTCATTTACAAGGTTTGACCAAAACGGCTTTAACGCTGTGCCTTTTAAGCATGATAATTTAAGTTTCAAACTCTGGCATGAAAGGCAGCGGACGATACGGATTCCTTCAATAAACGCTAGATCTTTAATTTATTTTTTGGTAATACCCAATTATTGCTTGTTGGGGTTTTTAATAACAGGATTGTTGGGCTCTGTTTGGTGTTTTGCTCTGGTTGAATTTTAAAAAGGAAACAAGAAGTGAAAGTATTGTCTTTGTGACAGTTCTTCTTTTTGGTCTCTGCAGGTGGATTTTTTTTTTTTTTTTCAGTATTTTTGTTCTCTTTGTGCAGAAGTGAGACCATGGTACAATATGTGGTGTTGAGTTTTGGCATGGAAATGTTTTTTTTTTAAGTGGCGGGCAATTAAAAAAAAACTCCAATCTTTTCTTCTTTATTGCCTGACTTTGTACATTTTTCATTTTCTGCTGAGAGTAATACAAAATCTGATGTGACTGGAGATACTAACCTTTATAATTGAAAGAGACATCAATTTGTACAGAGCCACAAAAATAAAAATATGGCCAAGCACAAGAATCTTAACTGTTTTTTTTTTTTGTAAATGTACAAAAAAATTTTAGTGTTTCCCATAATTGCCGAAAATGAGTAAAATAAATAGTTGACATAATATAAAATTCTTTAAAGGAGCATACCCCTTGTTTAGCCAATAAAATCTGATCACACAGAATAAATAGAATCTGTCCCTGTTTTTATTTCTGACTGAAGGTATTTGATCTAAATACTTTGTTTAAAAAAAAAAAAGCTGTGAAACATGACTTAGTATATATGAAGCTTTATTGTCCGATCAAACTGTTTAAAATGAGACAGAATCTGAGAGAAAATCAAAATTTTATAATAGAAAAAAGCTGCTTAAGCCTAACAAAACTGCATTTCAAAATTTTGCAAGAACTAACAATCTAAAGATAAGGAAAACTTTTAAAAATGGTATCATGGTAACAGAGCAGAAACAAGTGAAGCCAGTGTTGGGCAGCTGGATGAAACTTATTTACCATAATTGTAACGGTTATTGTAAAGGTTTCCGTAACTGTAACTAATTACATGCCCAAACACAAGTATTATTACAAGCATCAAAATATAAAAAAAGATGGAAGTCAACACTGTGGCCCAGATGTTGAGGCAGCGAGCGGTGGAGCCGTAGTGTTGGGCACCTTGATGATCTCCAACCACCTTCCGATCTCTGGCCTGAAAGAACCAAAATAGATGGCTTTGAACACCAAAACCATCTTCAACATCCAGGGAACTTAAACCTGCTGAGCTCACACTCATTGTGTCCTGAGAAATTACTATCTGCAGCAAACATGACCACTTTTTTCTTCTACTCAAAGAAGTAAAACCTTTAAGAAAAGTACTTTTTATCCCCAAACTGCCTTTATCTAAACATTAGTTAATAATGATTATTAAAATTACAATTTTCTTCAAGTTTTTAAACAAACTTCTAGAAGTGATACCCCTTTCCACTTGGTCAGATTATGAAATAATTTGCTGAGAATTTTGTTACGTTTCATTTGTTTGTTTGCTTAACTTAAATAAGTGTGCCACAAAGAAACAATAAAAATCATGTTGTATAAACTAACCTTGATGGAAAAGATGAATGCTGCCAGTCCAAGACAGAAAACATTTCCATAGAAAGAGTTGATGAAGGACCAGATGATGTAGTCTTTTGGGGGTTCTGCAGGGATGTTCACGGTGGTGTACTGAACCCCTGTTGGAACCCCAGGTTGTCCAGAGAACCCATCAGGCCCCCTCCCCTGCAGCGCAACAGCCTCAGGTGGGTAGGCTCCGGTGGGATAGGTAGGATTCATCGCTCTGAGCTCAGATGAAGTTTGAAGTGAAGGGCGCAGGAATCTGCCAGCAGACTCATTTCCATTTAAGGATGTTTGCGGTTTATTCAGAGGTTTTTTCTTTTTTCTTTCACAGACGACCGATTAAACAAAACCTTGCTTCATGCTTGATTTGCAAACCAATTTTTTTTTTTTCTTAGACAAACAAAAGGCAAACCTGTAACTTAGGCCAAATCGAAATGTCCTATGACTGTAAACTTACATTGGAGAAATGGCAACAGGATTCGTCAATCTACTACATTAGGCCCAGGAGGAGGCCCAGAGGAAGACCCAGGACATGCTGGAGGGACTATGTTTCTCAGCTGGCCTGGGAACGCCTTGGGATTCCCCTGGAGGAGCTGGCCCAAGTGGCTGAGGAGAGGGAAGTCTGGGTTTCCCTGCTTAGGCTGCTACCCCTGTGACCTGACCCTGGATGAGCAGAAGAAAATGGATGGATGGATGGATGGATAGATAAAATGCAGTTTAATCAAGACAGATTAATCTCACAATAACTTTAATGCAAATTACGAGCTCCATGAAAGTTTCCTGCCAAACCAAAACCAACATAAACACCCCTTCAACTTCGTCTGTGAGAGTAATTAGCAGGTTAGGTCTGATATTGTTCTTAGCAGAGGCCGTTGATAAAGAGAGCTCCTCTGCTCTCACAGCAGTGTTGGGCCTGGAGCTAAAGTGCCTCACATCTTAGAGGAGGCAGCGATGGCCGAGGCTCCTGGACGGCTGTAGACTCGTACGTTGGCGTTCTGAGACAAACAGACATGACAGCAGCCATTTTCAATTTCAAGGTAAAATACTGTGGATTTCAGCTTTTCAGTCAATGTCCTATTATGAGCATAAAACTTATTCTCTATGTATACTGAACAAAAACATGCATACAACATTTTTTCCCCCTCCCATTTTTCATGAGGTGAACTCAGAGATCTAAGACTATTTCTTTGTAAACAATTGGCCTTTTTCTTTTGTGTAAATCTGTGTTAGTGAGCACTTCTCCATTGCAAAGATAACCTATCTGCCTTACAACTGTGGTATATCAAGATGCAAATTTATTTTACTGTTGTGCTTTAGGGTGGCCACAATAAAAGGCCACTCTAAAATGTGCAGTTTTATCACACAGCACAATGCCACAGATGTCGCAAGATTCGAGGGAGCATGAAATTGGCATTTATGAGAATCTATCAACTTCTTGCTTGTATCCATATAGTGGCAATGCTTGAAATAAATTATATTTCCCACTATCTGAACCTTTGGACAAAACGCCCCAGTTACATTCCAAGAAAATTTTTAAAGTGTTTAATAAACGTTTGGAGCAATATATATGTATTTTACCTTCTTAGCCTCTGCGTTATACTTGTCAAAGAGGACCAAAACTCTGTTTCCATAGTCTGGATGTACAGCCTTCAAGTTCTCTTCAAGTTCTCCGCATGCATGAAGAAAACCAGTAAAACATCAGCTAAACAAGTAAAACATCTTCTGCTTTCCTGAGGAAACCACAATCTAAAGACTGGTAAGGCTCAATACATTTGTCTGCTTATTTTAATATGTATACATCTATGAAATAGAAAATTAAAGTTTTAGAGGCTCTACAAGCTGAACAATGAATCACAAAGAATAAATTTGTGCAAAGCAGCACAAACCAACCTAACCACAAGATTTAAAATGTGCAGATAAATCTTAGCAGAAAGTGCAGCTTCCTTTGACACAAACCTACCTACCTACAAACCAGCTTATGTGGTTGGCTGTTCCACACTAGAGGAGGTAGGTGACAGACCTATTTACTGCTAAGTAGTGACACAATACAGATTTATAACTTTAGGTAACATAGAATAACAGTAAAATGTTGGAGAAATTAAAAGTGCAATAAAGAAAAACTAAAAACACTGATGAAATTTGGGTTAATTAAATGCCACAGATATGTATCTCACTTTACTTTCACATCTTTTGCTTAAAAACTTAAAGTCAGCAAGGATTCCAAGATACTCACACAGATTGAGACACACAAGAAAAAGCAAAATAACTAAGAAAAAAGCAGAATAAACATATGAGACTCTTCAAGAAGGACAGAAAAAAAGATGTCAAAAAGCACAGACAGAAAAGATACACAGGAGGGGGAGAGGGTTTTAAATACATTGTTTTTATACTTTCTATTTGAAGTCTCCTCTCTTGCACAAATAGTAGGTGTATTTTTTATTGTACCATCTGGTATGCACAAGAAACTCAGATGCTTCTGGGGTTCACCGAGTGGAAAAAAGGTAGAAGGTAACACATTTAAAGCAGGTTCTGTTTAAGCCAAAAAACATCAGTCCAGTGCAGAAAATACAAGCTACGATTAATGGTTAGAAATTGCAAATCAGTCTTGAAGCTTTCCTTTGTTAAAGATAAGAAACTTATTGTCATTTCATAAATACAGTCATAGGAAAAATAATGTCCATCTTTCAATTCCATCACGTGTTGTATAGAGCTGAGAGCTACTGGAAATTCAGCAACAATCAACTGAGGAATGAAGAAATGATTAAATCTTCAAGATGGTAACCGTTAAACAGCTTGTGGGCAGGGTGAGATCAATGTTTCACAATACTGAGAGCATCTTTTTTGCATTCTTCCTTAAAAGGAGACAAAAGAAGGAAATTAAACCGCAATAACTATCAGCCATTTTTCCCCATACGCTGCACGGTCGGCCTTTCATTTATTCACCCCTGAAGAGCACGATTAAATAGAACTTTGTGGCTTCATTTTGTCTGCGTTTTACAAAAACTGTGGGCTGTTTTAATATATTTGTCTGTTGTCTGTTAAATGTGTCATAAACTAGACAATCAAAAAGTGCATCTTAACTGCAGGGGCAAAGCCAAAATTTAAAAAATATTTCTATTTTTGGTTTTGTCCTTTTATTTTATGTCTGGTATCATTTTAAGATCAATTAAGAGTCCAAATGTCACATTTAGAACCATTATGCACCTACCTACATTATGATAAATTGACTTATGTGATTTTTCTTAAAACAAATATTTCTCTTATTTTTTTTACTGTATTGTATATGTTTAACTGCATCTGCTGAGAGTAATACATAATCTGATGTGACTGGAGGTTCTAACCTTACTAGTTGAAAGAGACCTCAATTTGTACAGAGCCACAAAAATAAAAATACGGGCAAGCACAAGAACCTTAACTGTTTTTTTTAAATGTACAAAACAATTTCAGTCTTTCCCATAATTGCCGAAAATGAGTAAAATAAATAGTTGACATAAAATTCTTTAAAAGAGCATACCCCTTGTTTAGCCAATAAAGTCTGATCACACAGAATGAATAAAAATCTGTCCCGATTTTTATGTCTGACTGAAGGTATTTGATCAAAATGCTTTGTTTAACAAAAAAAATCTGTGAAACGTGACTTAGTATATATGAAGCTTTATTGTCTGATCAGATTGTTTAAAAAGAGAGAGAATCTGAGAGAAAATCTAAATTTTATAACAAAAGAAAGCTCCTTAAGCCTAACAAAACTCCATTTCAAAATTTTGCAACAACTAACAATCTAACGATAAAGCAAACTTTTAAAAAATGGTATCATGGTAACAGAACAGAAACAAGTGAAGCCCAGTGTTGGGCAGCTGGATGAAACTTATTTACCGTAATTGTAACGGTTATTGTAACTGTTACTGGGCATAGAGTGCATTGCTCCGTCTATCTTCACAGACACAACAATGCATACAATTAGCACAATCAAAATTAAGACGGAATTGAAGACTGTGGCCCAGATGTTGAGGCAGCGAGCGGTGGAGCCATGCTTTTGGGCACCTTGATGATCTCCAACTATCTTCCGATCTCTGGCCTGAAAGAACCAAAACAGATGGCTTTAAACACCAAAAACATCTTCAACATCCAGGGAACTTAAACCTGCTGAGCTCACACTCATTGTGTCCTGAGAAATTACTATCTGCAGCAAACATGACCACTTTTTTCTTCTACTCAAAGAAGTAAAACCTTTAGGAAAAGTACTTTTTATCCCCAAACTGCCTTTATCTAAACATTAGTTAATAATGATTATTAAAATTACAATTTTCTTCAAGTTAAAAACATTTTGAACAAACTTCTTGAAGTCTTACCCCTTTCCACTTGGTCAGATTGTAAAATAATTTGCTGATAATTTTGTTACATTTCTTTTGGGTTTTTTTTTTTTTGTAACTTAAATAAGTGTGCCACAAAGAAACAACAAAAATCACGTTGTATAAACTAACCTTGATGGAAAAGATGAATGCTGCCAGTCCGAGACAGCAAATGTTTCCGTAGAAATAGTTGATGAAGGACCAGATGATGTAGTCTTTTGGGGGTTCTGCAGGGATGTTCACGGTGGTGTACTGAACCCCTGTTGGAACCCCAGGTTGTCCAGAGAACCCATCAGGCCCCCTCCCCTGCAGTGCAACAGCCTCAGGTGGGTAGGCTCCGGTGGGATAGGTAGGATTCATTGCTCTGAGCTCAGATGAAGTTTGAAGTGAAGTCTGCAGAAATCTGTTGAACATTTGAAGTCCTGCCAGCAGACTCATTTCCGTTTAAGGGTGTTTGAAGTTTAGTCAGAGGTTTTTTCAGTTTTTTTCATGGAAGAATGATGAAACAAAACCTTGCTTCATGCTTGATTTGCAAACCAAGTTTTTATTTTTTCTTAGACAAACAAAACGCAAACCTGTAACTTAGACCAAATTGAACTGTTAATCTATGACCGTAAACTTGCATTAGTGGAATGGCAACAGGATTTGTCAATCTACAAGATTAGTTTACAGTTACATGTAATTGTCTTTGCTAGATTTACTGAGCAATCCCCTGCTGATTTTATAAGTTTGTCCACCCACAAAGAAATCAAGTCTGAAAATGCTAATAAAGAGAGATAGAATATTGACGAAAAATCCAGAAAAATAACACATTACACAAATGTATAAATGAAATAAAATATGTATCTGATCCTACCAACACAGACAAAATTCTGTGTCCCACACACTGGCTAAGTGCCGATGTGGCACAGAAGATATAATCTAATCAAATCCATCAATCCCAAACACTCCTGACCTCAGTTCAGTGGGTAAATACAACCCATCTTTCCACAGAATCAGTTTCTTCCATTCCAACCTCTCCACCATCATGAGTGGAACCAAAGAGCTGTTACGGGCCGCCAGGGAAAAGAGAGAGTTAGTTCTGTATGAGGCTGGAAAGGGCTACAAGACCACCAGCAAGAAACTTGGTGAGAAGGAGAGAGCTGTTGGTGCCAATATTTAGAAATGGAAGAAATATAAAATGACCATCAATCGCCCTGAGGTGGTCTGCGAGGTCGAGAGGTTCTGGCTAGATATAGTCGAACTCACCTCGACACACAGCTCTGGCTCTGGAACCAGTCTCCTCGACAGGGGTTGGACACTCTTTCACTCTGAAGTTGCCCTGTTGTAAGGCACTGGGCAGGAGTGGGATTACTTGTTTTATATAGTATATATTGTATTTTACCTTCTTAGCCTCTGCGTTATACTTGTCGAGGAGGACCGAAACCCTGTTTCCATAGTCTGCATGTACAGTTTTCAAGTTCTCCACGTGCATGAAGTAAACCAGTAACACATCAGCTAAACAAGCAAAACATCTTCTGCTTTCCTGAGGAAACCACAATCTAAAGACTGGTAAGGCTCAATACATTTGTCTGCTTATTTTAATATGTATACATCTATGAAATAGAAAATTAAAGTTTTAGAGGCTCTACAAGCTGAACAATGAATCACAAAGAATAAATTTGTGCAAAGCAGCACAAACCAACCTAACCACAAGATTTAAAATGTGCAGATAAATCTTAGCAGAAATTGCAGCTTCCTTTGACACGAACCTACAGCAGCTTATGTGGTTGGCTGTTCCACACTAGAGGAGGTAGGTGACAAACCTATTTACTGCTAAGTAGTGACACAATACAGATTCATAACTTTAGGTAACATAGAATAACAGTAAAATGTTAGAGAAAGTAAAGTGCAATAAAGAAAAACTAAAAACACTGATGAAATCTGGGTTAATTAAATGCCACAGATATGTATCTCACTTTACTTTCACATCTTTTGCTTAAAAACTTAAAGTCAGCAAGGATTCTGTCTTGACGTTTTCCTTGGCTAAAGATAAGAACATAATTGTCATTTCATAGATACAGTCGTGGGAAAAATAATGTCCATCTTTCAATTCCATCACGTGTTGTATAGAGCTGAGAGCTACTGGAAATTCAGCAATAATCAGTTGAGGAATGAAGCTGTGGGCAGGTTGAGATCAATGTTTCACAATACTGAGCGCATCTTTCTTGCATTCTTCCTTAAAAAAGAGACAAAAGAAGGAAATGAAACCACATTGACTCTCAGCCATTTTTCCTGACACGCTGCACAGTCGTCCTTTAATTTATTCACTCCTGAAGAGCATGATTTAATAAAACTTTGAGGCTTCATTTTGTCTGCGTTTTACAAAAACTGGTCTGTTTTAATATATTTGGCTGTTGTCTGTTAAATGTGTCATAAACTAGACAATCAAAAAGTGCATCTTAAAAAAATATTTCAATTTTTTTTTTTTGTTTTGCCCTTATATTTTATGTTTGGTATCATTTTAAGATTAGTCAAGAGTCCAAATGTCACATTTAGAGCCATTATGAAGTTGTTTTAAAAAATAAAGGAGTGACGATTGTCATTTCCTTTTTTCTTGTTTTTCATGCACCTATCTACGTCATGATGAACTGACTTTTGTGATTTTACTTAAAACAAATATTTCTCTTTCTCTTTTTTTTACTGTATTGTTTAAGTTTAACTGCATCTAAGAAAACGGCCCAGTATTTGTCGATTATAAATCCAATCAGAACATCTGTTCATTTTTAAAGGCTCTTTGCCAATGGCCTCACTGTTACAGGTTAAAAAGAAAAGTGGTTTCTGTCTCGACAGAAGACAGAAGAGTTTTACAATCTCTGTCTCTACATCAAAACAGGCTATTACACAAACAAATTACTCAAACTGGACCTAAATTTCACCATTTAACCAAAACATTTCCAGGGAAGTAGAAACACTTATTTTCAGCAGCAAAGCTTTAATGTCTAGTTATTAAATGAATTAACTTGGGGTTCTGTGCATGCTCACAGTCTTTTGTTGAACTGTTTTTCTCCCTAATACTCTTTGGCTACGTTCACACTGCAGGTCCTAATGTCCAATTCTAATTCTTTTTGTGTGGTCGTTCACATTATATTTTAAATGTGACCATCATCAGACTCCAGTGTAAGCAGTCTATGGCCCTGAAGTATGTGTAGAAGAAGACGTGATGTCACATGCAGCACACTATGTTTACTTGTGAATATAGATGATACATGTCAGCATGTGGTATCAATTTAGAAGTTGTTATCTGCCCTGCTTGTTTCTTCCAGTGTGTACATTTGAGCTGGTGCAGAATTGCTTTTCAGGATTGGGAGCAACCTAGCAAAAGCAGAGAAGAAAAACAAACTCAAGTATCGATTCCATCACGGCAGTATCAATACGATCCAGCACCAAGGATCATATCAATAATATCAGTATTTGGATTGATCCTCATACCCCTACTTTAATGAGAGGAAAGCCAGATAATATGCAATATTACTGTTCAGACTGATGTCGCTTTGAAAAACATTGGATATGTATGTATGTATTGGATTTAGGACTTTTAGCACCTCCACCCCCATGCCAATTTTTATTTTTAATAGAAAAATCTTTTTTGTTTTGTTTTTTACACTCCTCCCTAAAAGCCAGGAGGAGTCAGGATGTAGTGTTTGCACTGCATGACAAAGACACACCATCCATTTCTGGATAAAGAGCTGAGCTCCCTTCAGGGCCCCTGCCATGTTCTGGCACAATCTTTGGCGTTCGTCCTCATTCAGCACTTGGGTGTAGAAGGCACGAACCTGAAATCAAACATAAACAAATCAGCCTTTAAGAAAAGGTGAGATTCCTTCTTAAGTGTTTGAAATAGAAGTGGAGATCAGGTTAACTCTGGCCTTATTTCAACAAACTAATCAGTTCTCTGATGGTGTCATTTGTAGGCCAAATACCTCTTTACTACAGCTCATCTTCACAGACTTTTCACTGTTATTAAAAATAATATGACATGTTGATCCTCGGCTTTAGATAAGGTGCAACATACATTTCAAAACCTCTAACAACCTCAATAAAGTATCACAGCAAGCATGTGGAAACTCTATATCCACAACACGTCATGGAGGGTTGTGTTTCGTTTCTACTGAAAACACCCCAGGAAGTTAAAAGCGGTGAGTGAAAACACAACCAAACAGGAAACCAAATGAAATCGAAAGCAGCGAAGACCCTCAAGATGAGAAAATAAAGTCTGCAAGTTGACAGAAAACGTGGCAGCATGAAGAACTACCTTTAACAACAAATTATTGACTTATTATTCATTTAAAATCAGTTATCTTTAAAAATATCTGAGACTGGAAACATGAAAGCACGCATGGTGCTCTCTCAAAGCAACACAATCACAAATTCATGACAAACAAATAACACTGTACGGGACTAAGCTGAGGCTTGTTATACTGACAGTGTTTTTTTTTTCTTACCTGCTTTTTATTTCTACCTAAAAAGGGATCTTGATCCATTTTAAAATAAATTTGTCTTGAGTCAAAATCCAGAAAATATTTCATGAGTCAAGAATTCCCAAACCAAAAGGCTGCAGCAATTTGTTTTTGTTTGTTTGTTTTTTGTAAAAGGCAGAACAAGTTATTTCAGAGTTGTTTTACTAATGATGATATTCAGACAGGCTTTTCACAACTTGACTGTATGAACATGTGCTCCAAGTTTCAGCATAAGTAAAAAGTAAGCTTATTAGTAAAACTTCTCTTTTGTCTTGTATCTGAATTTAAATGTAAACTGTAAAGATGTTAAAAATGATTAAACTCAATGCTATGAGTATTCACAAATCCACATATCTCCCTGCATAAGACATGAAAGGAGTTATAGTATAGACGGGTAATAGCTGTCAACCTGTCCTCAGTCTCCAATATAAACATGTCTGTTTGGGTGTGTATGTGAGAAAATGTGTGATTGTGTGTCTCTGTGTTCACAAACACACACACACACACACACACACACACACACAAACACACAACGTGCGTTATTTGTCCTGTCATCTACTGCTAAATCATTTTTCTCAAACATGAAGATGTTTTTTTTGTTGTTGTTTTTAAATAAAAAATACGCTGACATGTTTAAGAACACTAAATTAATGCTACACAATGGAGGCAATCAAACAATTTAATGTAAAAGATTTGGATCATTTTCAGTTACAGTCTGCAAAGAAACAAACCTGACATTGGTAATAATAATAAACTTCTGGCCATGCAGAGAATAGATTATTAATGTGTGAATGACACACAAAAGAAAGTTAGTTTTACACTGCAGAAACACTGAACCTGGACTCAAGGCAGTGTGGTTGAGTCTCTGGGGCAGAAACTGTTTGGGAACAAGTTTGGAGCTCCCCCTAGTGACCACACAGACAAACTACAAATATACCAGAGAAAAGAAATGCAAACATCATCTTAAATCATCTTACACAACATCTTAAAAGAAACTGAAATAAGAACGATTCAGTTTTGCCTCATGGCTACAATTTAAGTCAAATTCATTTTGTAATGTGTTCACTCACTTTTGCAGCTGGCAAAAATGCGAGTGAATGCCTTAAAAAAAATCTATATGAACATGAACATTTAGAAAAGTCAAATGCCTCAGCTTGGATGGTGTCATGATTTGAGGAAAGAAGACGTAGTATCTGTGGAACATGAACTGTTTTTATTTCACATAAGCAGGAGCGTACAGGAGGTGTATTCAACTCCTCATATGTGTACTTCTCAATGACTTATATACTATACTATCCTATATATACTAGTACATAAATCATTAGTACTCCTCCTTTCACTCTCAGGCAACAGCTATGATAGCCTTTCTAAGACCAAAAAAAAAAAAAAAAGCGAATCTCATATCAGTTGGGTCCTTTCAGTATTAGTCCTGCTTTTGAGAGGAATCTCTCTCGGTATCTTTAAACTGCCACCAGATTCTGCTTCGTTCGCGGGTGTCAGTCAGATTTACGTGTTTTTTTGTGGCGCGCTCGCATTCTTCTCCCTGCCGTCTGTCTCACTCACTGACTGAGGGGAAAACAGACGCTCCACCTTACGGTCGCGTCTGTCATCCTCTCTGTTTTTACATAATGGTATGATCCTTTATCCTCACAGGTGATTAGCCACTAGGCCGCCATGCTGCCACCCACTTAGAGTTGCCACATTAGTCTAAAACTCTTGCATGACATTCTTTCCATCCATTATGTTGTAGATTTGCTGCTGTGATTGAGCTGACTGTCCTGGTGCATGATGCAGCTTCAGCCGACCTCCAGCTGCTGAACAACCTCACATTTATATGTTTAAAGGCAAGCTCAGTCAGGGTTGATGCAGTGAGTGCAAAAAGCTGACTTTCTGCAGCTCCAAGCTGGAAGCCAGGTTTGTGTAGATATAGTGTGGTTGGGTTTTTCTTTATTTGTTGTTGTTGTTGTCGTTTTTGTTTCATTATTTTTCACGTACATGAAAATGTTTCAGACATTCTTCAGTTTTGGAATTTATTGAGGTGATCATACATAACAATGATCAGTCAATCAGTGGATCTAATTCTTTGCACCTGGTTGCAACTTAAAAAAAACACAGTATGGAAGAAGTTTCACAACACTGTTTCTACATCACATGTGTCAAACTCCGATCCTCGGGGACAGCTCTCCTGCACATTTTAGATGTGTTCTTGCTTTAAAACACCTGCTTTAAATGAATGACTTGTGGACGTACTTCTGGAGAACTTGAGGATTTGGTCACGAGGTGATTAAACCATTTGAATCAGGTGTGTTTGAGCAGAAAAACCTAAAACCTCCAGGAGAAGTGGAGCCTTGAGGCCTGGAGTTTGACACCCATACATCTTAGTTAGCAGTCGCCCTCTGGGAATGGAAGTTACTCTGTGAATATGGTTCTGTGAATTCCTGGATGACTGCCAGTAGCAGTAAACAGAGTGGATGTGTCTCCTCGTGCTCTGCGCAGGTCGAGAATAAATGTAAAAAAAGACACATAGCTCACCTGGGCGTGCGTCTATAAATAGCTTGTGTGAGGCTATGTTCTGTCTCTTCGGATCTTCTCGCTGGGAAAGAAGTTCCGAGTAACCAGTGTGACTGCCAGTCATCCAGGAATTCACAAAACCATAGTTACAGAGTAACTTCTGTTCTGTTTCATTCTTTCCTGACTGCCAGTGGCAGTAAACAGAGTGGATGACTTATGCCAGCAATGTCACAAGGAACGCAGTACTCACCCCCCTCTCAGGAGGTAGACAAAGCCAGAGGCAGGATCGCCGAAGACAGTGCAGACTCGTGTTCTACATCGAGGCGGTAGAATCGTGCAAACGTGCATGGTGTCGCCTATGACGCCGCTACACAGATATCCGCTAATGGTACCCCTCTCATTGCCGCCCAGGTCGCAGACGCACTCCTGGTAGAGTGGCACCTAACCCCCGAGGGGGCAGCAGCCCCTGCAGATTCATAAGCCAACGCAATGGCATAGCCACAATGTACAGCTGTAATGCCCAAACTGGGCACAGCGTGTTCGCCAACCTCTGTCCCTCGAACTGAAATGGGGGAGGGCAGTACACCCCCAGTTCGATGGCCGTATTCACATAGCCTGGGGGCAGAACCTTAGGGAGAAAGATGACGCCCAGGCATTTGGGACACAGCACAGGTCATGGCCATGCTCCACCTGGAGAGGAGCCCCACATGCAGAGCACGCCAGCATCTTGCCCACAGACGTAGCAAATGCGGGCAGGCCCGGAACCAGGCAAAGTGAGCGAGGACTACAATAAAACTGAAGAATGCGAGCACACCTCCACACATAAGCATGTGCGCCAGACAGGTAACGTGAGCGAACACTTCAATAAAAGCTGAAGAGCGCTTTCAGACTTGCCGTATACCAATATGAGCACTCGCCAGGCAATCCAAACGAGAACTGTGCAGACACAGAACACGGTCAGAACCTCCAGCTAGCCAGTCACCTGCAAACCGCTGTGCGCCGGACCGGGGGGCAAATGCCAACGCCAGAAGCAGATTAGCCGTTCGCGGCCTAATGCACCACTGCCACCTGCTACGATAAACAAACAGAAAAACGAAGACACGTCAACCACCGTCATAGAGGGCTACAACGAGCACTTCGACCAATAAGGCACTGGCAGGATGACACATTACCACACACAAACGTGTACCTCTTTATACCTGCAATAACCAATAAGTACCGGAAAAAACACGGACTTATAGTTGCAATTAACCTGCGAAGCACGCCAGGTCAACCGCGAGAAGAACAAAGAGACCGAACGTAGCCTCACACGCGCTATTTATGGACGCACACCCAGGTGAACTACGTGTCACTTGCGTGACTTCATTTACATTTATTCTTGACCAGTGCGGAGCGCGAGGAGACACATCCACTCTGTTTACTGCCACTGGTAGTCAGGAAGGAATGAAACCAGGGTGAAATTGGCCAGTTTCGGACTGTGTATGATTTTACATTCATATTTTAGCCAAAGAATTGGTTCAATTGGCCATTTTTGGAGTCATTTTTTTAGCAAAACCTCCCAAGTGTGAATTTCAAGTTAGTTTTTTTTTTTTTACAATTGACCTACTGTATTAACAAAATACACCTAAAATCACACAAAAAACAAAATCTAAGTAGAAACTGTTTAATTTTATTAATGTGAAAACCACACACATTCAGAAGAAAATTTTCTTACACCTTAGAATGCAAATATAAACAGTAATGTTCATCAACACATGAACAAATTTAGCAAACAACAAATTTGTAAATCCGTAAATCCTTTGTGCCACTTGTGTTCCAAAATATGGATGTGAATCTGTCTCTTGTTATTATTTTGGCTGGAAAAGGCACAAACAAAATGTGATTCCGTCTCCAGTAATACTGGATGCTTGACAGGGAAACCAACATGTCAAAACAATAAAAAGATATTTTGGACTCTGAGGGGAAAGTGTGTCCAGCTGGTCCTCTGGTGTTCTCTGTGACTGGAACCCGTACCTCTGGGGCAACATCAACATCCTACTCGGTTCTCCAGACCTCAGAACTGATGCTTGGTTCTGGACCAGGTGGACGTGCCGCACTGTTCCATCCTCTGCAGACCTTCCAGCGGCGCTCAAAGTTTGTGCTGTGTTGTACCGCGAGAAGCAAAATGTCTCATGAACCAGTGGACTGATCTAAATGAAACTCTCAAAGTTTCTACAGCGCATTCAGTTTTTGGACTCACCCAATTCAAGATGGCCACCACAGCTAACTGACATTAGCCAATTTAAAGATGGCTCCAACTTAGTCACTTTTACAGATAATGAGCTAAATGTGCTGTGGAAGTAGCTGATACTCATCGCTATAATATACTCTGTCTGGCTGTAGCCAGTCTGAGTGAGGGGGGAGGGGTCATTTTTAGAAAAAGTGGACCTTTTTAGCCTGGAATATAACCCCTTAGCTCCTTCATTTTAAGGGTTTGTACATGTTCTGCTTATCAATGGACTCTTTTAGGTTACGTATAGTTTAGTATCTCCTTTTTAATCTCTTCTGGTGTATTTTCTGCATTTTTGTTCTGTTTGTGCAGAACTGAGACCGTGAAATAAAATATCTTTTTAGGTGTGGTGTTGAGGTTTTTATATGTAAATAATGACTCTGGGAACTAATAAAACTTTAAATGAACACACACCTTGAGCACTCTGGTGAAGGGATTGTAAATTCCTTTTTCTGCCTTTTAATCTTGAAACTACACATTTTCTTAAAACTGGATTCATTCATTTTAGTTTTCTTTCAGCTTTTTAGAAGAAATTTCACACAAATAAAATTCCAATCTGTTCTTTACAGCCTGACTAAAAACAATTAAGTTTTTTTTTATTTTTTTAAAGAAATGGTCCACATAACAAAAACCACTAATGCTTAAAAATGCTTTAAAATAGGAAACCCAATAAAATCTGATCACACAGAATAAATAGACTCTATCCCTCTTTTTTTTATCTGTGACTGAAGATTATTTGATAATGAACTGAAAACATTTTTTAAAAAGATTTTGTGAAACGTGACTGAGTATATATATGAAACTTTATTGTCAGATCAAACTGTTGAAAATCAATGAGAGAGAAAATCTTAGAGAAAATATAAATTTTATAATTTCAAAATTTTGCAACACCTAATGATCTAAAGATAAATCAATTTAAAAAAAAAAAAAGGTTCCATGGTAACAGAGCCGAAACAAGTGAAGCCAGTGTTGGCAGCTGAAAGAAATTTATTTACCGTAATTGTAACGGTTCTTGTAATCACGACTCTAACTGTATCTGTTTCTCTGCACAGTGACAACAATCCATACAATCATCAAGATCAAAAATATGCTGGAAGTCAAGACTGTGGCCCAGATGTTGAGGCAGCGAGCGGTGGAGCCATGCTTTCGGGCACCTTGATGATCTCCAACCACCTTCTGATCTCTGGCCTGAAAGAACCAAAACAGATGGCTTTTAACACCAAAAACATCTTCAACATCCAGGGAACTTAAATCTGCTGAGCTCACACTCATTGTGTCCTGAGAAATTCCTATCTGCAGCAAACATGACCATTTTTTTCTTCTACTCAAAGAAGTCAAATATTAAGAAAAGTACTTCTTATCCCCAAACTTCCTTTATCTAAACATCAGTTATCAATTATTATTAAAATTACAATTTTGTTACATTTCTTTTGGGTTTTTTTTGGGGGGGGGGTTGTAACTTAAAAAAGTTTGCCACAAAGAAACAACAAAAATCACGTTGTATAAACTAACCTTGATGGAAAAGATGAATGCTGCCAGTCCGAGACAGCAAATGTTTCCATAGGAATAGTTGAGGAAGGACCAGATGATGTAGTCTTTTGGGGGTTCTGCAGGGATGTTCACGGTGGTGTACTGAACCCCTGTTGGAACCCCAGGTTGTCCAGAGAACCCATCAGGCCCCCTCCCCTGCAGCGCAACAGCCTCAGGTGGGTAGGCTCCGGTGGGATAGGTAGGATTCATTGCTCTGAGCTCAGCTGAAGTTTGAAGTGAAGTCTGCAGAAATCTGTTGAACATTTGAAGTCCTGCCAGTGAACCATTTCCGTTTAAGGGTGTTTGAGGTTTGTTCAGTTTTTTTTCACTGAAGACCAATGAAACAAAACCTTGCTTCATGCTTTGATTTGCAGAACAAGTTTCTTTTTCTTAGAGAATGTTTTGAAAAACAACCAAAACTTTACTGTAAAACTTTGGAGAAGAACCTTTTTCCCTCCACCAGAACCCTAAAGAGCGATCATGAATGGATATTCGAGCATGGCAGTGACCAAAGACACAGGCAACAAATGAGTGGCTAAAAAAAAGGCATATTAAAGTCAGATTGATCTAGACAGTCTCCAAAATCTGAGGATGGAGCTAAAGCTTTGAATTGCTGAGCAGCAGCCAAAAAACTTTAAGGATTGTGTGAGTTTCTGCAAAAAGGAGTGGGTCAAAAATCCCCTAAGATGTGTCAAAATGCAGATCTTAACATCTGACTGGTGTGCTCATCAACAAAGGTTTCTCCACCAAGTACTTTGTCATGCTTTGCTTGGGGATCAAATATTTAGTTCCTTTAAAGTCTGGGGTAATTAAATGCCACCTCTTATTCCACCTTCAAATCTTTTGCTTAAAACTTAAAGTCGACAAGGTGTGAAAAAGCACAGATGCATAGAACAGGGAGAAAAGGTGGAGATTCTGTCATCCAGGACATGGTAAATCCAAAAAAGGTCAAAAAACAGAAACAACTGGACTTCATTCTGTAGCTGAAGATGTTTTGCTTCTTATCCAAGGAGCTTTATCAGCTCCAAAAAGCAGAAAGTATGGAGTTTAAGCTTTGAAACTGATATGTTATGTAAAATAGATTTACATGCAGATTACACTTACTCTCCTCACAGTGAAGGCTCATTAGGGTCTTTGTTTGTCTGGCTCACAAATGATTAAAGCTCTCCAAACATGTGGATAGCCTAACCGGACTTGTGTCATATCTAAAAAAGAATGCCACAGAACAGAATAAGGAGGAGAACAAATGCAAAAAACATTGTCATCCATTATTTTGCTGGAGTGTGTGAGAAACTCATAAGGATTTGCTCCAAACACGACATCCTGGTGCATTTCAAACCCAACAGGACTCTCAGACATCGTAAGGACAAAACACCCAGACACAAACTGAGTGGTGTGGTGTCTGCAGTTCATTGCAAACATTTGAATGAATTGATATTCAGTATAGAATAATTCAGACCAGGTTTGACTATTATGAATATGTTCAACTGTAAAGTAGAGCTGAGTCCAGATGCCAAAAATTCAGTGTAATAGCCCTTTAATGGCTATACTAGATACTGGGAATCTGAAAACATCTTAAGCACTGTTAAAAAGATAGACATTACCATTTACACATTCACATTTGTTTGCCAACAGCTCCAACCATCTTAAATTTAAGGTTCAAAAATAAATGTATAGAACTGAACAATGGCTAATCTGCAAGACTAGTTAACAGTCATTTTTCGTTTTGTTAATTGTTTGGTCTTGACTGTCTTGTGTTTTTGCTTATATAAGATAGCAGCATGTCCATCTGACTACATATTCAGGCCCCCTCCCCTGCAGCGCAACAGCCTCAGGTGGGTAGGCTCCAGTGGGATAGGCAGGTTTCATCACTCTGAGCTCAGCTGAAGTTTGAAGTGAAGTCTGCAGAAATCTGTCGAACATTTGAAGTCCTGCCAGAAGCTCATTTCCATTTAGGGATGTTTGAGGTTTAATTAGTTGTTTTTTTACTGAAGACCAATGAAACATAAGCTTCCTTTATGCTTTGATTTGCAAACCCACATTTTAAAAAAAAAAAAAAAAGTGTTCTGCAAAACAAACAAATTTAGAATTTAGGTCAAATTAAACTTCCTTTCTCTGAATGTAAACCTGCATTTGGCTAATGGCAATCTGCAAGACTAGTTCAGTCTGTGCATTATTTACTGGCAGACCCTTTCTGATTTTATAAGTTTGTCCACCCAGATAGAATTAACAGTCTAAGTGTACAAAATGTACCCACTGAGGGACCAATGAATGACACTGTGTACTATAAAATCATGGAAGAGAACCTTTTTTCCTCAACCAGAACCATTAAGATCGGTCATAAATGCGTATTGAAGGAGTGGGTCAAAAATCCCCTAAGATGTGTCAAAATGCACATCTTAACATCTTACTGGTGTGCTCGCCAAGAAAGGTTTCTTCACCAAGTACTTTGTCATGCTTCGCTTGGGGATCAAATATTTAATTCCTTTAAAGACACGCATATCTATTTGTAACTGTTTTTTCTGTATTTTTAGTTAAAATTCTGTCTTACTTGATCAAAATGAAACTACCATAAAGGTGAGGCCGTTCATTTCTTTGCTGGTGGGAAACATACAAAATCAACAAATCCAATCATCATTTTCCACAATGTATATCAAGATGCTGGTTAGGCACCATGATTACTCCATAGGTGTGCCTTAGGCTGGCCACAATAAAAAAAAAAAAAAGTCACTCTAAAAATGTGCAGTTTTATCACACAGCACAATGCCACAGATGTTGTATTAAATGTTCATGTCTCTACTATAAGCCGTCTCCAAAGGTGTTTCAGACAGTTTAGCAGTACATCCGAATGGCCTCACAGCTGCAGACCATGTGTAGCCACAGCAGCCCAGGACCTCCACATTCAGCATTTCCACCTCCACGTTCGCCTGAGACCAGCCACCCAGACAGCTGCTGCAACAATCAGTATGCATAACCAAAAAAATTCAGCATCTTTTAAACAGTTTTGATTTTTACCTTCTTAGCTTCTGCGTTAAACTTGTCAAGGAGGCCCTGAACCCTGTTTCCATAGTCTGGATGTACAGCCTTCAAGTTCTCAGTTCTCAGAAAACCAGTAAAACATCAGCTAAAAAAGTAAAACAGCCTCTGCTTTCATGAGGAAACCACAATCTGATGACTGGTAAGGCTCAATACATTTGACTGTTTGTTTCAATATGTTTAAATCTATAAAATCAAAAGTTAAAGATTTAGAGGCTCTACAAGCTGAACAATGAATTGCACAGAATAAGTTTGTTCAAAGTAGCACTAAGCAACCTGACCATAAGTTTTAAAATAAGCAGGAACATTTAGCAGAAAGGGCAGCTTTCGTTCAGATAAAACCACAGAGGTTTGTGTGGCTGACTGAATGGGTGGGTTAACACCTGTGTACTGCCCAGCAGTGACAGCTGGCACGATACAGTCTTAAACCTTTAGTCAATATAGAAAGAAAAAAGCAAAATGTTGGAGAAATTAAAGTGCAACAAGGAAATGCTACAAAACACAACAAATTTACAAAGTCTGGGGTAATTAAATGCCACCTCTTATTCCACCTTCAGATCTCTTGCTTAAAACATAAAGTCGACAAGGTGTGAAAAAGCACAGATGCATGGAACAGGGAGAAAAGGTGGAGATTCTGTCATCCAGGACATGGTAAATCAGAATAAAGCAGAAAGTATGGAGTTTAAGCTTTGGAACTGATATGTTATGTAAGATAGATTTGCATGCAGATTACACTTACTCTCCTTACAGTGAAGGCTCATTAGGGTCTTTGTTTGTCTGGATCACAAATGATTAAAGCTCTCTAAACATGTGGATAGCCTAACCAGACTTGTGTCATATTTAAAAAAGCATGCCACAGAACAGAATAAGGAGGAGAACAAATGCAAAAAAAACATTGTCATCCATTATTTTGCTGGAGTGTGTGAGAAACTCATAAGGATTTGCNGTAGAAGAAGAAAACCCTCCTGGGACAAGATCTGGTGAAGACAAAGAGGTGTGACCTTAGGTTCAAAACCAGGAGCTCAAGTGGGAGGTGTTAAGTTAAAACGGCAATTGATGTATTTGAGTGCATTACCATCTCCACCCAACTGGCACGCGCCTCACAGAAAATCAAGCGCACCCATCTCTCTCACTCAGGCCTTCAGGAGCTTATAAAGTAACTGGGCACACCTGTGTTCAGAATGTATCCTTCAAACAAAGAACTCAGCTTCAAGCTCCTGCAGAGACACCACTGGTATGAGTTGTATATTAAATCATTGAACTTGCTTTCAGAAGAATTAATCGAACGTGTTAAGGAAAGTTTGTTTGTTCATCAACTTAAAAAAGTAGATTGGAATTTGTAATTAATTTTGTCATTTGTTTGTAGGTTTTCAACCTGCTTGGTGACTACTCTGTCTACTGTGACCACTTAAAACAAAATCATGGTGGTCTTGTATGTGATCTAAAGACAAAAGAAAAGAGAAATAAAACCATGTCACTGAGATGAGTTGTTCCGGCGTCTCTTTGATGGGAGCAAGCCTGTTTCAAGTTTGGGCAGAAGCTGAGGAGGTTTGGAGAGACCAGAAAACTTGACAATTATGAATCTGTTCAACTGTAAAGTAGAGCTGAGTCCAGACCAAAAATTCAGTGTAATAGCTCTTTTATGGTCAAATCGGCTACATCGGCTACTGGGAAGAGTTGCTGAAAAGATAGACATGACCATTCACGTTTGTTGGTCAACCATCTTAAATTTAAGGTTTAAAAATAAATGTATAGAACCAAGTGTAAAGTTTGGTAGAGGTGGGATTATGGTGTGGTGTTGTTTTTCAGGCGTTTGGCTGGACCCCTTAGTTCCAATGAAAGGAAGTCTTTATACTTCTGCATACCTTAACATTTGACAATTTGGACTCATTGGAGTTATTTTTGAAGAAAACCTTCCAAGTGTAACACAATAGACCTAAAGTCACACAAAAAACAAAATTCAAGTAGAAATTATTTAATTTTTTACTGTGAATACAGCAAACATTTAGAAATAAAACGTTTTTACAGCTTAGAATGCAAATGTAAACAGTAATATTCATAAACACATGAACAAATTTAGCAAATAACAAAGTTGTATACACTATTTTCATTTAAATGCAAAAATTATTTTCAGGCATATTTTGGACAAAACAATGAGTTACAACAAAATGTCATAAATCCTTTGTGCCACTTGTGTTCCAAAATATGGATGTGAATCTGTCTCCTAACTTTTTTTTTTTTTTTGCTGGAAGAGACACAGACAAAATGTGATTCTGTCTCCAGTAATTCTGGATGCTTGACATGGAAACCAACATGTAAATCAGGAGACAAAATGTTCATACAAATCTTCATGTTCTTGTCAGTCTATATGTATTTTTTTCCAGATGCTTTATTTTTTGCTACCTTCTTGTTGGTGTTGCTGCAGATTGTCCTGACTGTGTCAGTGACTAAAAACAATAAAAAGATATTTTGGACTCTGAGGGGAAAGTGTGTCCAGCTGGTCCTCTGGTGTTCTCTGTGACTGGAACCCGTACCTCTGGGGCAACATCAACATCCTACTCGGTTCTCCAGACCTCAGAACTGATGCTTGGTTCTGGACCAGGTGGACGTGCCGCACTGTTCCATCCTCTGCAGACCTTCCAGCGGCGCTCAAAGTTTGTGCTGTGTTGTACCGCGAGAAGCAAAATGTCTCATGAACCAGTGGACTGATCTAAATGAAACTCCCAAAGTTTCTACAGCGCATTCAGTTTTGGTCTCACCCAATTCAAGATGGCCACCACAGCTAACTGACATTAGCCAATTCAAAGATGGCTCCAACTTAGTCACTTTTACAGATTTTGAGCTAAATGTGCTGTGGAAGTAGCTGATAGTCATTGCTATAATATACACTGGCTGTAGCCTGTGTGAGTGTGTGTGTGTGTGGGGGGGGATATGACCAAATTGCTCCTTAATTTTTAAGGGTTTGTACATGTTCTGCTTATCAATGGACTCTGTTAAGTTACGTATAGTTTAGTATATCCTTTTTGGTCTCTTCAGGTGTGTTTTTTTCTGCATTCTTGTTCTGTTTGTGCAGAACTGAGACTGTAAAATAAAACAGTTTTTATCTATTTAGTTGTGGTGTTGAGGTTTTTATATGTAAATAATGACTCTGTGAACTAATAAAACTTTAAATGAACACACACCTTGTGCACTCTGGTGAAGGGATTGTAAATGCATTTTTTTTGCCTTTTAATCTTGAAACTACACCTTTTCTTTGAACTGGATTCATTCATTTCATCTTTTTAGAAGAAATTTCACACAAATAAAATTCCAATCTGTTCTTTACAGCCTGAATAAAAACAATTGCGTTTTTTTTTTTAATTTTCGAAATAAACGGTTCATGTTAACAAGGTTCTATGATTCACTAATTCCGGACTCATTGAACGCACCACCATCCCATAATAGTTCTTCTTCGCGGGCAGAAAAGACCCCACCTGATAGAAAATAGCTTGCCTTACCTCAGCTAGCTTTCACGGCCGTCAAATGGTTGCCAGAATTACTCTTCTTTCGTCCTCCTTAGTGAATTACAACCTTCGGGGGTCACTCATGAGTGTTATATCATCCATGTTAAGCGTCCATGAGACCGTAAGTTTGAGCCTTTGATCTTTGCTAATAATGAAGAAATACCCAATTATCAGTCGGAGAGATTTCGCTACGGTTATTTGACTGTTTAGTTGACTGTTGTCGACGTAATTCGTTGTTGGTGAGATTCGCTTTACGTTACTTCAGTGTTTCTCAACCTTTTTTGGGCCAGCGCCCCCCTATCCATTATCAAGGCCTCTTACCGCCACCCTCCCTCCCCCTACC
>NC_051440.1:7418131-7420685 GCF_001649575.2 Kryptolebias marmoratus | reverse complement strand
GGGTCTCCTCTCTGCTGTGAGATTGACAGCTGTCAGTGCTTGGGGAAGTGGGCGGGGCTTACGGCACGCTGCACAATAATTGGTGCTTCCACACATTTATTCGCCAAAGTCTCCAATAACACAGAAAAAAGTCACTAGATTTGTCGCTAGTCACTTTGAAAAATGGCCAGACGGATCTGAAAACTTGCTAACTTGGCCCCTATTGTGCTCCAGCCCGTGCGGAAAACATTGCGCTGCACATTGGTTCCGGTTCAAAAAAAGGTCGTCTGCGTATGTATTTAGCGTGAGAAGGCAGCACAGAGCTGTGCCGAAGAGAAACACCATCCATACAGCTGCAGTTCTGTAACGGTTTTAATGTTTTAGGCCACAATATTTTGCAAGTAGTTCAAAGTTTAAACTGATATTGTTGTGAATCTTTTGTGTAAACTTTACCTTTAGGCAAACGCCCCCCAAAAGAATATCAACGCCCCCTTTTTGAACATATTGCTGCCAGCGCCCCCTCGTCATCCTCTCAACGCCCCCCAGGGGGCGGTACCGCCCCCGTTGAGAAACGCTACTTTACTTCTAAACCATGATGGTGCATTTAGTGACCCATCGGAAATCTAAAATTCACTCATTTCCTACCAATGGTATGTTCAGGGTCGCTCTGAATTTTCTATATTAGGCGAGAATTTGCTAAATCACCATATTTCTCTATTCTGTTGTGAACCATGTCATTAATAACTTTCTACTATCTTGATATGTTTCAATGTATCTACTTGAACATAAATCAGTTGTAATGGATGGACAATGTTATCTATTATCTGTTTACATGTAACAGCGATTGGTGATTGATTGCATTGTCTTTTACTTTCCTTTTTGTAGAAACCATAACCTTCATAACATTCATCACCTTATCCTTATCTTAATAAAGAGTGGCATGAGCGTAACTGACGTCTTCTTGCATCTGTTCTGGTCGGACAATCAGGGGAGATCACGGATCTAAATCAGTTGCCTTATACAGTCCTTCAGAGGTCAAAAATTTGGATCATTGCCAGCACCTCGTTTACATGGTCCTTCGAGCCGGATCCTACGTTTCCTCTGTCCAATAATGGCTCGTCCTCATTGTGATACACGTCAGCCTCGCTACCTTGACGACTTCATGGTTACCCATCCAAGACGCCAGCTTCCTTTAAATACGCTCTATGACCACTCCTCTGAGGGAGCCCCCACTCACTCTCCGGCCCCAGTTTCAATACCAGAGAGACCAACACTGCAGGATACCAGTTCAGATGATATCTTAACAGCTCTGTGGAAAATGAGAGAGAACAATAATCAATTCAAACAGGATGTACAAAATCTTCTGAGCAACCTATCGCTGAGAGCACCTCCTCAACCTTCTCATCAAACTGAAAGGCATCCTGTGGGTTTCGACGATACCGCTGCCTCACCGGTACCACATTATCCTTCTCAAAGTACATCCACTCCATACCCCTTCGTCAGTCAAAGGGAATCTGAACCAGAGTACCTGCCATGGCCTGAAGCTGTTCCCTTTTCACCATCAGATGAGCCATTGCCTCCACCACCACCTCCAGTGTCATATCCTGGCCCTGATGAACCCATCTACATTAATACCCCACAGTATGTAGAACCATACTCGCTACGGTCAGGACCTCCATCAACAGAGACTGTGTACAGAGGGCCTAAGCCTCATATCTCCTACTTCACCGAAGATGACCCTCGCCAGTTTGCTCGCCTCAAAATAGCATTGGACAACATATTGCCTAAAGATGCTACTGAGCGATTTAAGTACCAAATGCTTGTTGATCATCTCAAGCTGGAGGATGCTCTCCTTATAGCAGACTCTTACAGCAATAGTCCTATTCCCTTCTCAAAAACAATGGCTTCTCTTACTGAGCTGTATGGTCAGCCTCATAAACTAGCTATTCAGTGCATAAACGAGGTCCTAGCTGAACCACCAGTTCGGAGCGGTGATAGCTGGGGGTTTCGCCTCTTCGCACTCAAAGTCAGAGCCCTCGTCGGTATGCTAGAGCAGCTGGGACTCAATGGGAAAACTGAGTTAGAATGTGGGTCACACACCTCATGTCTACTGTTGAAATTGCCACATGAACTCAGAGCCCAGTTCAAACGATTCATTGATCCTATTCGCACCCCCATACCAACATTGGTACACTTTTTTTAAAGTGGCTTGAATACAAGGTCAGAGTTCAGGACGATGACTCACAACCACCACACCCTTTCCGGACGGTTAGGGATGAACGTCAGAGGGCCAAGCCGAAGCAACTAAAATCAGGTACCCATCCCACAGGCGCCGGAACCACTGGGGCCAGGGGGCCATTGGCCCCCCCACTTTCCGGCCCTGCCAGTGCGCTGCGTGTTCCCACCAGACGGCTGCACAGACTGCACGTGACTCTCACAGACTGTGACTAACGTGTCTCTGTGTTTATATAGAGACAGAAGCACAAATAAAACCTACAGCATTGAGATCTGGACCAAATTCTTAAAGCTCCAGTCCAGGGTCATAACAGTCACCAAAAGGTTTCTGCAGATGCGA
>NC_051440.1:7369070-7416259 GCF_001649575.2 Kryptolebias marmoratus | reverse complement strand
AAGCTGTTGGTTGGTTAAACTAATTATCATTATTCATAATAATATACTGGAACAAAAAGTCATAGCTGAAAAAGCGTTTCATTATTCAGTTTTTATTGATGTTAGACGATGATCCGATGCATGTAAAATTAATAAGGTGACGAAACACTCCGGTGGCCCCCCCACCTAGAAAATGAATCCGGCGCCACTGACCCATCCTACTACAGTACTGCTGGGTTCAGCTCCAACTCCCAGGCCATCTGAGTCATCAGCCTCATTCAGACCTGAGATCAGAAAGGAGAAACCCTAGAAATACTGCCCTTACTGTGACGACAATGAACACTATTTCAATCAGTGTACCGATTTCAAGAAGTTTACAACAGATCAAAGGGCAACTTGGATCAAAACAGAGAGGCGTTGCTGGAGATGTGGGAGAAAGCATCGAGCAGCGAAGTGCTATCTCAAAGCTAAGTGCCAACAATGTAACCAGACTCATCTGGAAATACTACATGAGGTCAATTCGGCCACCACCGACAGATCAGAGGAACCATCCACCGAGACCGTGCAACCAGCTACCTATTATTTGGATCTTGCTCTGAGAAGTAGCTGTGTTTTGCTGAAAATGGTTAAGGTCATTCACTATAATGGCAAACAGAAACTCGAGACTTATGCCATCCTGGATGACGGTTCTGAGTGCACAATTATCCTCCACCAGGCTGCTCAAGAGTTACAGCTTGATGGACAAAGTGAAATCCTAGCTCTCAGAACTATTCGTCAGGACATTAAGACAGTGGCAGGAAAGTCGGTGTCCTTCTCAGTAGCATCTACAACTCGTCCTCATAAACGGTTTCGTATTGATAGAGCCTTCACCGCAATAGAACTTGGTCTATCAAAACACTCCCATCCAGTCGAGGCTCTACAGAGGAATTATCGTCACCTCAGAGGCCTGCCTCTTCACTCATTCAGCCAAGCCCAACCATTGCTTCTTATTGGTTCGGACTATCCGCATCTCCTCACTCCAGTCGAGCCTGTGCATTTGGGACCTACAGGAGGACCTGCAGCCCTCAAAACCCAGCTCGGTTGGACCCTTCAAAGTCCTGCTAGAGTTCTGCTGCATCAGCCCTCTACTCCCCAATGTTTCCTCATCAACACTTCTTCTCCTTCAGCTGATCTCCTCAGTCACGTGTCAAAACTAAGGCAGATGGACATTCTCCCATATCGCAATAAGAAACTCATCACAAGATCAAACCAAGACAAGGCCGCTATCAAATTACTTGAGGAGAAATCAGAGTCGATGTGGACAATATTCAAAGGTACGCCACTCCTCTGCTTTGGAAAGATGGAACCCCCTCAGTCAATGCGCCAAAAGAAGCGATCATGAGTTACCTGCATGGTGCAGAGAACCGCCTCGCAAAAGACCCCTGCAAAGCAGCCTTCTACAACGAAGAGATCAAAAGACTAGTTGATGCAGGCTACGTCAGAAAGCTTACTTCACTTCAGGAACAAAGTGGCAAATCGTGGTACATACCACATCACATGGTCCATCACAGTGGCAAAGACCGCATCGTTTTCAACTGTTCATTCATATTTCATGGTACTAGTTTGAATGAACATCTCCTTTCTGGACCAACCTTGGGAGCTACTCTTCTAGGTGTTTTACTCTGTTTTAGGGAGTACCCTATCGCAGTTAGCAGCGACATAAAGGGCATGTTCCATCAGGTCCACCTTCTGTCTGAGGACCAACCCTTTCTCTGGTTTCTCTGGAGAGACATGAACCGCAGCAGACTCCCTGATATATACCAGTGGCAGGTTCTCCCTTTCGGTACCACATGCAGCCCTTGCTGTGCGACCTTTGCTCTCCAGAAGCACATCAATGAACACAGCAATGCTGAAGAGGACACTCAGCATTCAATAGAAAACTGTTTTTATGTAGACAACCTCCTCCAGAGCTTTCCTTCCATGCCTGCAGCTAAACAGCTCGTCACTAAAATGCAAGATCTCCAACAATCAGGTGGTTTTGAACTGCGACAGTGGGCCACCAACTTACCAGACCTCATCAGTCACATGCCGCTGGAACAGCTATCTGAAAACAGAGAACTCTGGTTATCCATGGACGGAAAGGATCCACCAGAACAAGCTTTAGGACTGCATTGGCACCGCAGGTCAGATGTCATCACCTACCGGCTCCGTCACACAGAACAGCCTCAGCCCACAATGCGTAATATCTATCAGATCTTAGCCAGACAGTATGACCCATTAGGACTACTCATTCCCTATACTACTCGAGCTAAGGTTTTGGTGCAGTGCCTCTGGAGTAAGAAGCGGGATTGGGATGACCCTCATCTGCCAGAGGACCTCCTTCAACTTTGGACGGCTTGGGAAAGTGAACTATCCATTTTCCCGAATGTCTTCCTTCCCCGTTGTTATGTCCAGCCAGACACGGACCTCTCAACCACAACTCGAAGCATCCACATTTTTTCAGATGCATCAGAGAAAGCATACGGATCTGTGGCCTACCTACGGACTGCTAATGACAATGGAGAGATCCAGAAAGCCTTTCTAGCCGCCAGGTCTCGTGTTGCTCCAGTTCGACAACAATCCATTCCAAGATTGGAGCTCTGTGCCGCCCATGTCAGAGCTCAGCTTGGCTCAGTATTGAAACGAGAACTCACTCTACCCATTTCATCCATCACATATTGGACTGACTCCACAACTGTATTAAGATGGTTGCAGTCTCCATCATGTCGGTACAAGGTGTTCGTTGGTGCCAGGGTCGCTGATATCCAAGAGCCAACTGAGAACAGTTCCTGGCGTTATGTCCACTCCAAGGACAACCCAGCTGATGACATAACACGTGGATTGACCCTTTCGCAGATCATCAGCAACAGTCGCTGGAAGAATGGACCCGGGTTCCTAAACCAACCAGAGGCACTATGGCCACTCTGTCCAGACATCTATCCACCCGATGACCTCACTGAACTCCAAAAGGTCCAGTTTTGTGGTCAGATATCTATTTTCCTTCATCCACCATTGCCTGATCCCAGCCAGTTCAACACATTCAAAGAGTTATTAGAGGCTTCAGCTCGAGCATGTCACGGGGCGGCCACTAATGTCACTCTCACAGCCGATAACTTCCAGCAAGCACAACTGTCTCTACTCAAACAAGGTCAGAGAGACTGTTTTCCAGAAGAATATGGCCTCCTTTCAGCCCAGAATCCAGTCTCCTCCAACAGCAGGCTGCTCACTCTAGCCCCCGAATATGATTCGGAAACACAGCTAATCTGGGTGGGGGGCAGATTACGACGATGTGAAGCACTTAGTAAGGACACTTTGCACCCCATCGTTCTCAATTTTCATCATCCGATCACAAAGCTCATCATAGCAGACTATGATAGCAGGCTTGCTCACCCTGGAGTAGAAAGAGTTTTTGCTGAACTGAGAAGAAAGTTTTGGATTATGCGTGGCAGAGAGGCCATCCGCAAGCATCAGCACTACTGTCCCGAATGCTGCAGATGGCGCAGTAAACCAAGTATTCCGAAAATGGCAGATCTCCCGCCTACCCGCTTAAGATTACATAAGCCAGCATTCTATTCAGCGGGGATGGACTGTTTTGGACCATATCAAATCAAGATCAGGAGACATAATGAAAAACGATGTGGCATAATATATTAGTGCCTGACAACACATGCAGTGTACCTTGACCTGCTAGTCAGTATGGATACTGACTCTTTCCTCATGAGCCTACGCCGTTTCATCGCCAGGCGAGGAAAACCCCACGAGTTGCTGTCTGACCAGGGGACAAATTTTAAAGGCGGCAGCTCAGAACTCAAAGAGGCCTTCAACTCACTTGCCTCTGAATTACAATCACAACTGGCCAGTCAACAAATTCATTTCCACTTCAACCCACCAAACGGACCCCATTTTGGAGGTTCATGGGAGCGTGGAATCAGAGTCATCAAATCGGCTCTGCACAAAATTCTAGGATCTCAAATCGTAACCGAAGAGGTCCTGAGAACCATCCTGACTGAAGTGGAGAGTATCATTAACTCTAAGCCACTCGGATACACTTCCACAGATGTGGCAGACCCAGATCCAATCACCCCTAACATGCTGCTAATAGGACGACTAGATCCCTCTACCCCTCAAGTCATCTACCCTCAGGCAGATCTTCTTAGTCGCAGCAGATGGAGACACTGTCAAGCCATATCTGATCAGCTCTGGATCCATTTCATTAAAGATTATCTGCCTTCCCTTCAGATCCGTTCCAAGTGGCAACAAGATCGTAAGGATCTCTCTATAGGAGACATTGTTCTCATTGTTGACCAACAGCTCCCACGTGCCCTGTGGCCGATTGGCACAGTATCAGCTGTTTTTCCTGTAGTGAATGTCAGAGTACAAACTGCCCAAGTCAAGTTAAGACCAGGAACTACACCAGAACTTATTAGACTTCCTTCATTACCACAGGATGCATCGGACGGACTCTGATCAACTTTGCTCTCCAAACTTGGGGGCGGCTGTTAACAAGGTTCTATGATTCACTAATTCCGGACTCATCGAACGCACCACCATCCCCTAATAGTTCTTCTTCGCGGGCAGAAAAGACCCCGCCTGATAGAAAATAGCTTGCCTTACCTCAGCTAGCTTTCACGACCGTCAAATGGTTGCCAGAATTACTCTTCTTTCGTCCTCCTTAGTGAATTACAACCTTCGGGGGTCACTCATGAGTGTTATATCATCCATGTTATGCGTCCATGAGACCATAAGTTCGAGCCTTAGATCTTTGCTAATAATGAAGAAATACCCAATTATCAGTCGGAGAGATTTTTCTACGGTTATTTGACTGTTTAGTTGACTGTTGTCGACGTAATTCGTTGCTGGTGAGATAACTATGGTTGTGAATCTGTATTATTCTTAATTGTATCCAAATTCGCTTTACGTTACTTCTAAACCGACCGATGGTGAATTTAGTGACCCATCGGAAATCTAAAATTCACTCATTTCCTACCGATGGTATGTTCAGGGTCGCTCTGAATTTTCTATATTAGGCGAGAATTTGCTAAATCACCATATTTCTCTATTCTGTTGTGGGCCATGTCATTAATAACTTTCTACTATCTTGATATGTTTCAATGTATCTGCTTGAACATAAATCAGTTCTATTGGATGGACAATGTTATCTATTATCTGTTTACATGTAACAGCGATTGTTCATTGATTACATTGTCTTTTACTTTCCTTTTTGTAGAAACCATAACCTTCATAACATTCATCACCTCATCTTAATAAAGAGTGGCATGAGCGTAACTGACGTCTTCTTGCATCTGTTCTGGCCGGACAATCAGGGGAGATCACGGATCTAAATCAGTTGCCTTATACAGTCCTTCAGAGGTCAAAAGTTTGGATCATTGCCAGCACCTCGTTTACAGTCCACATAACAAAAACCACTAATGCTTAAAAATGCTTTAAAAGAGTAAACCCCTCCTTTAGCCAATAAAATCTGATCACACAGAGTAAATAGAATCTGCCCTTTTTTTTATGTCCGACTGAAGATTATTTGATTATGAACTGAAAACATTGTTGAAAACGAGTTTGTGAAACATTAATGAGTATATATATATATAGCTTTATTGTCAGATCAAGCTGTTCAAAAATCAATGAGAGAGAAAATCTAAATTTTATAACAGAAAAAAACTCTTTAAGCCAAAAAAAACCTCAACATTTTGCAACACCTAATGATCTAAAGAATTTTAAAAAATAAAAAAAAAGGGTTCCATGGTAACAGAGCAGAAACAAGTGAAGCCCAGTGTTGGGCAGCTGGATGAAACTTATTTACCGTAATTGTAACGGTTATTGTAACTGTTTTTGCAGTCACAACTGTAAATATTTGCCGGCACAAACACAACAGTGCATACAATTATCAAGATCCAAAAGATGGTATTCAAAATTGTGGCCCAGATGTTGAGGCAGCGAGCGGTGGAGCCGTGCTTTCGGGCACCTTGATGATCTCCAACTATCTTCCGATCTCTGGCCTGAAAGAACCAAAACAGATGGCTTTTAACACCAAAAACATCTTCAACATCCAGGGAACTTAAACCTGCTGAGCTCACACTCATTGTGTCCTGAGAAATTACTATCTGCAGCAAACATGACCACTTTTTTCTTCTACTCAAAGAAGTAAAACCTTTAGGAAAAGTACTTTTTATCCCCAAACTGCCTTTATCTAAACATTAGTTAATAATGAATATTAAAATTACAATTTTCTTCAAGTTAAAAACATTTTGAACAAACTTCTTGAAGTCTTACCCCTTTCCACTTGGTCAGATTGTAAAAAAGTTTGCAGAGAATTTTGTTGCTTTGCTTCTTTTTTGTTTAACTTAAAGAAGTGTGCCACAAAGAAACAACAAAAATCACGTTGTATAAACTAACCTTGATGGAAAAGATGAATGCTGCCAGTCCGAGGCCAAAAATGTTTCCATACAAAAAGTTGGAAATCGACCAGGTGATGTGGTCTTTTGGGGGTTCTGCAGGGATGTTCACGGTGGTGTACTGAACCCCTGTTGGAACCCCGGGCCGTCCAGAAAACCCATCAGGCCCCCTCCCCTGCAGCGCAACAGCCTCAGGTGGGTAGGCTCCGGAGGGATAGGTAGGATTCATCGCTCTGAGCTCAGCTGAAGTTTGAAGTGAAGTCTGGAGAAATCTGTTGAACATTTGAAGTCCTGCCAGCAGACTCATTTCCGTTTTAGGGTGTTTTTTTTCACTGAAGACCAATGAAACATAAGCTTCCTTCATGCTTTGATTTGCAAACCAAGTTTTTTTTTTAAACCAGTGTTCTGCAAAACAAACAAATTTAGAATTTAGGTCAAATTAAACTGCCTTTTTCTGGATGTACACCTGTAAATCATTTGACATATGGCAATAATAAATGTCAATCTACAAGATTAGTTTAGAGTCACATATAATTGTCTGTGCTAGATTTACTGAGCAGTCCTTTGCTGATTTTATAACTTTGTACACACAATTTTTTTTTAATGTTTATGATTTGGAATCTGCAATAACGTCTATCTATCTATCTATCTATCTATCTATCTATCTATCTATCTATCTATCTATCTATCTATCTATCTATCTATCTATCTGTCTATCTATCTATCTATGAACGGCTCTGTGTACCATAAAATCTGGGAGGAAAACCTTTTTTTGAATTGCTGAGCAGCAGTCAAAAAACCTTAAGGATTGTGTGAGTTTCTGCAAAAAGGAGTGGGTCAAAAATCCCCTAAGATGTGTCAAAATGCAGATCTTAACATCTGACTGGTGTGCTCATCAACAAAGGTTTCTCCTCCAAGTACTTTGTCATGCTTTGCTTGGGGATCAAATATTTAGTTCCTTTAAAGACACACATATCTATTTGTAACAGTTTTTTCTGGATTTTTAGTTACTAATCTGTTTCTTTGAATCAAAGTGAAACTACCATAAAGGTGAGGCCAATCATTTCTTTGTTGGGTGGGAAACATACAAAATCAACAGATCCAATCATCATTTTCCACAATGTATCCAAAGATTGAAAATGACAAGGAAAGCACAATTTTCCACTGCCAACACATTTAAAAATCACATCGGTGTAGATTCTCAGTCATCCATAACCTGAAAATCACAAGGGCTTCAACAGAAGGCAAATCAAAGGCAAAACGAAAGATTAGACGAAGAAAGACACCAAAGATTATTTTATATAATATCTAATTAATGATACATCTAGAGATGTACAAAGAAATAATTAAGGAGCAGACAAAGTGACAAAAATGATTTGAAATGCTGTTTTTATTCTTAGGAATATCAGTTCGTATTTATAATCACATTGTTCAGCTGTCAGTGATTCAGTCAAGCATGGGTAAAAATAAACCAGTCATCTCCCTCACTGAAATCAGAAGTCCTGTCTTTAGCACAAAAGCAAATCCAGTACAAATCCGGCAAGGGCATACAAATACATCTTTTTTAAACAAATACCACATAAAGATTTGTATTTTTGGAGTCAACAGAAAAGCACTAAGTTATCACAACATAATGGAACAGCAACAAACTCAACCATTCATAGTTGTTACTTCAATCAAATCAAAATCCATCCACTTCACAGGTGTGGCATATCAAGATGCTGGTTAGGCACCATGATTACTGCACAGGTGTGCCTTATGCTGGCCACAATAAAAAAGAAAAAGGTGACTCTAAAAATGTGCAGTTTTATTACACAGCACAATGCCACAGATGTTGCATTATGTGTTCATATCTCCAAAGGTGTTTCAGACAGTTTAGCAGTACATCCGAATGGCCTCACAGCTGCAGACCATGTGTAGCCACAGCAGCCCAGGACCTCCACATTCAGCATTTCCACCTCCACGTTCACCTGAGACCAGCCACCCAGACAGCTGCTGCAACAATCAGTATGCATAACCAAAAAATTTCAGCATCTTTTGAACAGTTTTTATTTTTACTTTCTTAGCTTCTGCGTTAAACTTGTCAAGGAGGGCCTGAACCCTGTTTCCATAGTCTGGATGTACAGCCTTCAAGTTCTCCACCTGCATGAAGACAACCAGTAAAACATCAGCTAAACAAGTAAAACAGCCTCTGCTTTCCTGAGGAAACCACAATCTGATGACTGGTAAGGCTCAATACAGTTGTCTGCTTGTTTTAATATGTTTAAATCTATAAAATCAAAAGTTAAAGATTTAGAGGCTCTACAAGCTGAACAATGATTTGCACAGAATAAGTTTGTTCAAAGTAGCACTAAGCAACCTGACCATAAGTTTTAAAATAAGCAGGAACATTTAGCAGAAAGGGCAGCTTCCGTTCAGATAAAACCACAGAGGTTTGTGTGGCTGACTGAATGGGTGGGTTAACACCTGTGTACTGCCCAGCAGTGACAGCTGGCACGATACAGTCTTAAACTTTTAGTCAATATAGAAAGAAAAAGCAAAATGTTGGAGAAATTAAAGTGCAACAAGGAAATGCTACAAAACACAACAAATTTACAAAGTCTTGGGTAATTAAATGCCACCTCTTATTCCACCTTCAAATCTTTTGCTTAAAACTTAAAGTCGACAAGGTGTGAAAAAGCACAGATGCATGGAACAGGGAGAAAAGGTGGAAATGCTGGTGGAGATTCTGTCATCCAGGACATGGTAAATCCAAAAGTGGTCAAAAAACAAAAACAACTGGACTTCATTCTGTAGCTGAAGATGTTTTGCTTCTTATCCAAGGAGCTTTATCAGCTCCAAAAAGCAGAAAGTATGGAGTTTAAGCTTTGAAACTGATATGTTATGTAAGGTAGATTTGCATGCAGATTACACTTACTCTCTTTACAGTGAAGGCTCATTAGGGTCTTTGTTTTTCTGGCTCACAAATGATAAAAGCTCTCCAAACATGTGAATAGCCTAACCAGACTTGTGTCATATCTAAAAAAGCATGCCACAGAACAGAATAAGGAGAAGAACAAATGCAAAAAACATTGTCATCCATTATTTTGCTGGAGTGTGTGAGAAACTCATAAGGATTTGCTCCAAACGTGACATCCTGGTGCATTTCAAACCCAACAGGACTCTCAGACAGAGGCTGGTTCATTGTAAGGACAAAACACCCAGACACAAACTGAGTGGTGTGGTGTCTGCAGTTCAGTGCATACATTTGAATGAATTGATATTCAGTATAGAATAATTCAGACCAGGTTTGACTATTATGAATATGTTCAACTGTAAAGTAGAACTGAGTCCAGACCAAAAATTCTGTGTAATAGCCCTTTAATGGTCAAATTGGATACTGGGAAGAGTTGCTGAAAAGACAGACATGACCATTCACTTTTGCTGGCCAACCATCTTAAATTTAATGTTTGAAAATAAAATAAATGTATAGAACTGTGGCTAATGTGCAAGACTAGTTAACAGTAATTTTTGGTTTTGTTAGTTGTTTGGTCTTGACTGTCTTGTGTTTTTGCTTATATAAGATAGCAGCATGTTCATCTGACTACGTATTTATGTTTACCATTTACACTTTGCGTTGCTAGGAGAAGGGTATTATCTGACTGCATTGTGCCAAGTGTAAAGTTTGGTGGAGGTGGGATTATGGTTTGGTGTTGTTTTTCAGGCGTTTGGCTGGACCCCTTAGTTCCAATGAAAGGAAGTCTTTATGCTTCAGCATACCTTGACATTTGACAATTTGGACTCATTGGAGTTATTTTTTAAGAAAACCTTCCAAGTGTGAATTTCAAATTATCTTTTTACTTTTGACCTTCTGTAATAACACAATAGACCACACAAAAAACATAAAATACAAGTAGAAATTCTTTAAGATTTTTTACTGCGAAAACTGCAAACATTCAGAAGAAAATGTTTTTACAGCTTATAATGCAAATATAAACAGTAATATACACTTGAACAAATTTAGCAAACAACAAATTTGTAAAAAAAACTGCATTTCAAAATTTTGCAACACCTAACAATCTAAAGATAAGGCAAACTTTTAAAAAATGGTATCATGGTAACAGAGCAGAAACAAGTGAAACCAGTGTTGGGCAGCTGGATGAAACTTATTTACCGTAATTGTAACGGTTATTGTAACTGTTACTGGGCATAGAGTGCATTGCTCCGTCTATCTTCACAGACACAACAATGCATACAATTAGCACAATCAAAATTAAGACGGAATTGAAGACTGTGGCCCAGATGTTGAGGCAGCGAGCGGTGGAGCCATGCTTTCGGGCACCTTGATGATCTCCAACTATCTTCCGATCTCTGGCCTGAAAGAACCAAAACAGATGGCTTTAAACACCAAAAACATCTTCAACATCCAGGGAACTTAAACCTGCTGAGCTCACACTCATTGTGTCCTGAGAAATTACTATCTGCAGCAAACATGACCACTTTTTTCTTCTACTCAAAGAAGTAAAACCTTTAGGAAAAGTACTTTTTATCCCCAAACTGCCTTTATCTAAACATTAGTTAATAATGATTATTAAAATTACAATTTTCTTCAAGTTAAAAACATTTTGAACAAACTTCTTGAAGTCTTACCCCTTTCCACTTGGTCAGATTGTAAAATAATTTGCTGATAATTTTGTTACATTTCTTTTGGGTTTTTTTTTTTTTGTAACTTAAATAAGTGTGCCACAAAGAAACAACAAAAATCACGTTGTATAAACTAACCTTGATGGAAAAGATGAATGCTGCCAGTCCGAGACAGCAAATGTTTCCGTAGAAATAGTTGATGAAGGACCAGATGATGTAGTCTTTTGGGGGTTCTGCAGGGATGTTCACGGTGGTGTACTGAACCCCTGTTGGAACCCCAGGTTGTCCAGAGAACCCATCAGGCCCCCTCCCCTGCAGTGCAACAGCCTCAGGTGGGTAGGCTCCGGTGGGATAGGTAGGATTCATTGCTCTGAGCTCAGATGAAGTTTGAAGTGAAGTCTGCAGAAATCTGTTGAACATTTGAAGTCCTGCCAGCAGACTCATTTCCGTTTAAGGGTGTTTGAAGTTTAGTCAGAGGTTTTTTCAGTTTTTTTCATGGAAGAATGATGAAACAAAACCTTGCTTCATGCTTGATTTGCAAACCAAGTTTTTATTTTTTCTTAGACAAACAAAACGCAAACCTGTAACTTAGACCAAATTGAACTGTTAATCTATGACCGTAAACTTGCATTAGTGGAATGGCAACAGGATTTGTCAATCTACAAGATTAGTTTACAGTTACATGTAATTGTCTTTGCTAGATTTACTGAGCAATCCCCTGCTGATTTTATAAGTTTGTCCACCCACAAAGAAATCAAGTCTGAAAATGCTAATAAAGAGAGATAGAATATTGACGAAAAATCCAGAAAAATAACACATTACACAAATGTATAAATGAAATAAAATATGTATCTGATCCTACCAACACAGACAAAATTCTGTGTCCCACACACTGGCTAAGTGCCGATGTGGCACAGAAGATATAATCTATTCTAATCCATCAATCCCAAACACTCCTGACCTCAGTTCAGTGGGTAAATACAACCCATCTTTCCACAGAATCAGTTTCTTCCATTCCAACCTCTCCACCATCATGAGTGGAACCAAAGAGCTGTTACGGGCCGCCAGGGAAAAGAGAGAGTTAGTTCTGTATGAGGCTGGAAAGGGCTACAAGACCACCAGCAAGAAACTTGGTGAGAAGGAGAGAGCTGTTGGTGCCAATATTTAGAAATGGAAGAAATATAAAATGACCATCAATCGCCCTCAGTTTAGAGCTTAATGTAAGATCTTGCCTCATTGGGTGAAGATGTTGAGAAAGGTGAGGAGTTGGATCCATCGTCACCAAGAACAACATTAGTAACCCTTTACACCGTCATGGATTAAAATCTTACAGCCCCCACAAGGTGTTTAAATAGGCACATCTTTAGTTTGTCAGTGAACATCTGAAGGATTCAGAGAAGCTTTGGCAGAAAATCCTCTGGTCAGATAGTATTGTAATCAAGTTCTCTGGCATTGGTTCAAGCCGTCATGTCTGGAAGAAGTGAAATGAGTATGACCCGAAGAAAGATCCCCACAGTCCCACACGGAGGAGGAAACATTATGCTTTGGGTCTGTTTTTCCTGCCAAGAGAACAGGATGACTACATCCCAGTGAGGGGCCAGTGAACGGCACTGTGTACTGTTTTCTTGTTTCTTGAAAGTAAAAAAAGAAAAACCTCTCAGAACTGAAGAAACGTTTTACAAAGTTGGAAAGGTTTTAGAAATGTTTCTTATATTTTGCACCTCAGTTGGCATTTTGAGATGTTACCTGCTACTTTTGCCCGTTTGTTGTTCACAAATAAACAAGTTAGTTCATAACTTCGTTACTTCCAGGATTAGAGGACTTATGTCTCAGCACGATCTAGAGAAACTCATCCATGCGTTTGTCTTTAGCCGCATTGATTACTGCAACAGTGTCTTCACAGGTCTGACTAATAAATCAATCAAACAGCTGCAGCTGATCCAGAACGCTGCCGCTCGTGTTCTCACTAAAACCAGGAAGATAGAGCACATAACACCAGTTTTAAAGTCCCTACACTGGCTCCCTGTAGCTCAAAGAATAGACTTTAAAATAATGTTGTTAGTTTATAAATCACTGAACGGTTTAGCACCGCAATACATTAAAGATCTGTTATCGCTGTACCAACCGTCTAGACCCCTCAGATCTTCTGGTTCTGGTCTACTCTGCATCCCCAGAACTAGAACCAAACGAGGAGAAGCAGCTTTCAGTTTCTATGCACCACAAATTTGGAACAAACTTCCAGAAAACTGTAAAACAGCTGAAACACTGGGTGCCTTTAAATCTCAACTTAAAACCCACCTGTTTAGAGTTGCTTATGGCTAAATTAGGGTAAGACTTTTTGATGTCTTCGATGTTTTTCTCTTTCTTACTGTTTATTCAATGTCACATGCTGTTTTTATTTTGTTTTTTAATTATGTAAAGCACCTTGAAATGTCTTGCTGCTGAAATGTGCTATACAAATAAAATTTGATTGATTGATACCTTGAAGTCATTCATAATACTACTCATAAATCTGCTGTCAGATCAGACCTTATGAGTCACTGTTTACCTGTGCTGCACATTTTTAGTCATTAGGTTATTACTAATCTTTCTACACTGTTTTAAACAACCACAAATCAACAGCAAAACAGAAAGGCTGAAAGATTAATTTAGCTGATTTCTAAATTATGATACATCTATGATAGATCTACAAAGAAATAATTAAAGACCAGACAAAATGACAAAAATGATTTGAAATGCAGTTTTTATTCTTAGGAATATCAGTCTGTATTTATAATCACATTGTTCAGCTGTCAGTGATTCAGTCAAGCATGAGTAAAAATAAACCAGTCATCTCCCTCACTGAAATCAGAAGTCTTGTCTTTAGCATGAAAGCAAATCCAGTACAAATCTGGCAGAATCATACATATACATTTTTTATTGAACAAATACCACATAAACATTAGTATTTTTGGAGACTATAGAAAAGTACTGAGTTATCACAACATAATGAACAGCCACAAACTCAACCATTCATAGTTGTTACTTCAATCAAATCAAAATGCTGACAGATTGTAAGGCTTTATGTTCTTATATTAGAGCTATTTTTTATTTTTAAATTGCAATTTAATCAAGACAGATTAATCTCTCAATAATTTTAATGCAGATTATGAGCTTTATGAAAGTTACCTGCACATAAACACCCCTTCAACTTCGTCTGTGAGAGTAATTAGCAGGTTAGGTCTGATATTGTTCTTAGCAGAGGCCGTTGATAAAGAGAGCTCCTCTGCTCTCACAGCAGTGTTGGGCCTGGAGCTAAAGTGCCTCACATCTTAGAGGAGGCAGCGATGGCCGAGGCTCCTGGACGGCTGTAGACTCGTACGTTGGCGTTCTGAGACAAACAGACATGACAGCAGCCATTTTCAAGTTCAAGGTAAAATACAGTGGATTTCAGCTTTTCAGTCAATGTCCTATTATGAGCATAAAGCCTGAGCGGGGCCAAGACCAAAGAGGAATGCTGGCGTCAACTTCACTCAAATTTCATAGAAGTTCATCCAAGTGCTGCAAGCCTTTATGTCACCGGCGGTTTTGAATAACGTGTTTATTCTAGCAGAAATATTATATTAGTGCTAGATATTACAGCTAGCTGCTTCGGAAACCACTGACTGCACTTGAAAATAACTATAATGTTTTCTGTAAATAACTAAACTGAAAATGACTGCAATGTTTTTAGGAACTGCTGTAAAACACAAGTTAAATAAAGATGACAGCAATCCACTTCAGTCTTGCCCTTCTTGGACTAGCTGTTAGCTCGCCAACTCACCAGAGCTAATTTATCTTTCCAGTGAGGTCATTCAAAGAGCCATCCAAAACAGGTAAGATATTACTTGTTCAGACACATTCCACAGACCTTAGAGCTTTTTACACTGACAAATGTTTAATTTATTACAACCTTAACTTCTAGACTTAATTCATGTGTTTTGGATCAATAATTTCAAGCACACCAAGATAAACTCCAGTTTTCTACCATGTGCTCTTCTTTACCACATGAGTGGACCTTATGCAAATTAAAATTGATCAAGTTGAAATTCTTGGATTTATCCATATCATGGCAATGCTTTAAACATAAAGATATTTCGGTCTAACTAAACTTTTGGATAAACCGTCGCCAATTACATCCCAAGATAATGGAGCCGTGTTTAATAAATGTTTATTTATTTATTTTTTACCTTCTTAGCTTCTGCGTTAAACTTGTCAAGGAGGCCCTGAACCCTGTTTCCATAGTCTGGATGTACAGCCTTCAAGTTCTCCACCTGCATGAAGAAAACCAGTAAAACATCAGCTAAACAAGTAAAACAGCCTCTGCTTTCCTGAGAAAACCACAATCTGATGACTGGTAAGGCTCAATACAGTTGTCTGCTTGTTTTAATATGTTTAAATCTATAAAATCAAAAGTTAAAGTTTTAGAGGCTCTAAAAGCTGAACAATGAATTGCACAGAATAAGTTTGTGCAAAGTAGCACTAAGCAACCTGACCATAAGTTTTAAAATGAGCAGGAACATTTAGCAGAAAGGGCAGCTTCCGTTCAGATAAAACCACAGAGGTTTGTGTGGCTGACTGTAGGGAAAGAAAAACAACGGTCCATCCTGAGAACAAAACACCCAGACACAAACTGAGTGGTGTGGTGTCTGCAGTACAGTGCATACATTTGAATGAATTGATATTCAGTATAGAATAATTCAGACCAGGTTTGACTATTATGAATATGTTCAACTGTAAAGTAGAGCTGAGTCCAGATGCCAACAATTCTGTGTAATAGCCCTTTAATGGTCAAATTGGATACTGGGAAGAGTTGCTGAAAAGACAGACATGACCATTCACGTTTGCTGGCCAACCATCTTAAATTGAAGGTTTAAAAATAAATGTATAGAACTGAACAATGGCTAATCTGCAAGACTAGTTACCAGTCATCTTTGGTTTTGTTTGCTGTTTGGTCTTCACTGTCTTGTGTTTTTGCTTATATAAGATAGCAGCATGTTCAACTCAATACGTAATAATTCATGTTTTCATGGTGCGCATTACTGTGCTCCTCCAAAACTAAGGAAAAACATGGAGGAGGAGGAGTCAGGATGTAGTGTTTGCACTGCATGACGAAGACTCACCATCCGTTTCTGGATAAAGAGCTGAGCTCCCTTCAGGGCCCCTGCCATGTTCTGGCACAATCTTTGGCGTTCGTCCTCATTCAGCACTTGGGTGTAGAAGGCACGAACCTGAAATCAAACATAAACAAATCAGCCTTTAAGAAAAGGTGAGATTCCTTCTTAAGTGTTTGAAATAGAAGTGGAGATCAGGTTAACTCTGGCCTTATTTCAACAAACTAATCAGTTCTCTGATGGTGTCATTTGTAGGCCAAATACCTCTTTACTACAGCTCATCTTCACAGACTTTTGCACTGTTATTAAAAATAATATGACATGTTGATCCTCGGCTTTAATTGATTTATTGATAAAGTGCAGCAAACATTTCAAAACCTCTAACAACCTCAAGACAGTAAAGTATCACAGCAAGCAAATAGAAACACAACCATACAGGAAACCAAAAGAAATCGAAAGCAGCGAAGACCCTCACCTTTCAAAAGATCTGAGACTGGAAACATGAAAGCACAGATGGTGCTCTCACAGCAACACAATCACAAATCCATGACAAACAAATACCACTGTAAGAGACTGGGCTGAGGCTTGTTACACTGACATTTTTAACAACGCTAAATTAACACAATGCTACACAATGGAGGCAATCAAACAATTTAAAGGGGACATATTATACAAAACTCATTTTTTGCATGTTTTTGCATTTCCATTTGGGTATCTAATGCTTCTAGAAACAGTCTAAGCGCAAAAAACAAACAAAAAAAAACACCCAGCCGTTTTTTGACAATAAGTAAATGTTTTCTGGTGTCTGCAAAACGACCAGTTTCAAAATCTCAGGATTGTTGCGTCACAATCCCTGTTACCTAGCAACCCCAAGCTGAGTCCAGCCCCTCACCTAGCAACCCAAGTGGAGCTCCGCCCACTTCATTACAAGAAGACCGTCACGTTAGCTCTGCTGGTTTTAGTGCTGAACAATGTCTGCTGGAAAAGGATAATGTTCTGTTGTCAGCTGTAATATAGAACGTGTCTATATTGCTGCTGTCCCGACCCGCTACCAGTTGGGTTTCAGACCCACTTATTGTCTCTGTCAGACTCAACAAATGTTGGTTTGGAACCGCAAAGTGTCCCTGTCCCAAAGCCAGTTTGAATTAATAACAATATAAATGTACGTCAGATTTGCAGTGTTTAATCCTTCAGAGAGTTTTTATGTTTTGAGACGGGACACTGAGTAGGGGGGCGTGGCCAACAGCAGCTTATTTGCATAAACGTGACATAGCCCTAAAACCACTCATTCTGAAATTAGCTAAAAACAGGCAGAACTGATCAGGTGAAATTTCAATATCTGAGAATGATTTTGTGTATTAAATGTAATGAACTTGTTTTGTACAGCCCACAGACCTATCCTGACTTGTTCAAGGAAGCATAATAGGTCTCCTTTAAAGTAAAAGATTGGCATCATTTTCAGTTACAGTCTGCAAAGAAACAAACCTGACCCTAGTAATAATATAAACGTCTGGCCCATGCAGAGAATAGCTGATTAATGTGTGAATGATACACAAAACAAAGTTTGTTTTGCACACAGATTGCGTGGCCTCAGACACAAACCAGTAAACCCAAAACCCATCATCATACCTGTGTGACATTATCATCATCAGCACTGTTGTAACGAGCCACATCAGGAGAAACCCTGAACCTGGACTCCAGGCAGCGAGGCTGAGTCTCTGGGGCACCGAAGCTGTTTGGAAAGTAGTTTGGAGCTCCTCCTAGAGACCACACAAACAAACTACAAATTTACCAGAGAAAAGTTATAGACGGAGCATACAAAGAACTTACTAGTTCTTTCTAACTAGGACCTTTCTGATGTTAGCACTACCAAATTAAATGTATGTTTTCATCTTGTGGCATCATTCTCACTGTGTGAAGCAGTTTGCTTCAAAGTTAACCAAGTAATTATCCAAGCCCCACCTTTGAAATCACTTTGGAACTCTTTAACAGTTATTCTGTGATATCTCACATAAAAACGTAATCTACAGAGGTCAGTGCAGGGGACTGAGCCACTAATCCTCCAATTACTGGAGTAGAGGACTTTTAATCATTTTAGTGCTGGAATTTCAGCAGATAAACACCATCCATCCATCCATCCATTTTCTTTACCCACTTCTCCTTTTCAGTTTGCGGGGAGCTGGTGCCCATCTCCAGCAGTCACTGGGCGAGAGGCGGGGGACACCCTGGACAGGTCGCATGTCCATCACAGGGACACAGGGAAAATTGACACTCTCACTTAGGGACAATTTAGAGTTAAGATAAAGACCCGGTCAAGTGAAACTACACAAAACAAGCTTAAAACATGTAGCCACAACACAAACTGTCCTTAAAATTTTTTTTAAATAAAACAAAATAAAGAAAAGTGAGGGAATAAAGGTAAGTAAGTTTTACCCAAACTATCTAAAATAGTTGCTCCATCCTCAGTATGGAGTCAGTTGTGACAAACCTACAAACTATAGTTAATGTTTGCATACACTAAACCTGCATTAGTATATGATCTTTACTGTTAACCCACAGTCTACACAGAGCTACGACTTACCCTGGTTGTCAGTGAAGCACATTGGACCGTCACGCTGGTAGTTGGCCACTCGGGCCCTGTAGGGACAGTTGACGGGGAGCTGCAGGTAGTTGGCCCCCAGCCGGTGCCGATGTGTGTCGGGGTAGGAGAAGAGCCGACCCTGCACAGACACGTGGGAGATGAGATACGCTTCTGGGAAATGCAAGCTCCCAAATGCTTCAAGACTAAGTTTTACTTCAATTAAATAAAAAAAATTAAAAATTGTAGAATTGTTACCTGCAGCATCTTGTCAGGACTGGGCTCAATGCCTGGAGGCATGTTGTTGGGGTCAAAGGCCAACTGCTCCACCTCTGCAAAGTAGTTGACAGGGTTCCTGTTGAGGACCAGCTTGCCCACAGGAATCAAAGGGTAATCTTTATGGGGCCACACCTGGAAAAGGGGTAAAAAAACAAAAGAAATAAAACTGCATTCATTTACGTTAGATATTTTCAATAAAACTTGTCTTGAGAAGATCAATAAATTTTAAAAGTACACATCTGGATGCAAATCGTTTACCTTCGTGAGATCAAACGGGTTGAACGGGAACTTCTCAGCTTGTTCAAAGGTCATAACTTGGATGTAGAAAGTCCAGGACGGGTAGTTGCCATTTGCGATAGCATTGAAGAGGTCTCCGATTGCATAATCTGGGCTGGTGGATGCCAGGCGGTCTGCCTCCTCCACTGGAAGATTTTTAATTCCTTGATCGGTCTAAATATAAATATATACACATGCACACACAAATAGAAACATCCCACTCGACATCAGTTGATGAGTTACATAAAAAGTAGACAGTTAATCTAATTCGACACAGACCTTGTAGTGGAACTTGCAGTAAACACACTGGCCGTCAGCGTTGACCAGTTTGAAGGTGTGAGAGCCGTAGCCGTTCATGTGACGGAAGCCATCGGGCAAACCTCGGTCACTGAACAGGAAAGACACCTGGCAGGGGACAAAAAAAAGAAAGTTACCGATTTAGGCATTAAATAATTCATGAGTTTGACTTTGATCTGCAGCATTGCAGCAAAAAACTTACTTACGAATGTATTTGGAAAAAAAATAAACATGGAAAAAGTAATCTTTCTTTTCAAACGGGTCCAGACTCAAACATCAGTCTCAGGCTCAGATGCATCTACCTGATGAAGGCTCTCGGGCCTCAGACTCCAGAAGTCCCACACCATGTCAGGGTCCTTCATGTGGGTTTGAGGATTACGCTTCTGAGTATGGATGAAGGATGGGAACTGAAGGCGGGGAGAGGTGGACATCAGGAGTCAAAATAATGCAAATTCTATAAACGTTGGGAATGTGTACATGATGACGCACATCTCACAGCAGGAATACCAGCCGTGGTTTAACACGTGTATTCAAATCTTACAGCTGCCCCTAAAATAACTTCAATGTTTAACATCTCTGAATGTTAACACTTCTCACCAGCATGGCATCCCTGATGAAGAAAATGGGGGTGTTGTTGCCTGTCAGGTCCCAGTTACCATCTTCAGTGTAAAATTTGACAGCGAAGCCTCTGGGATCTCGGACTGTGTCTGCTGACCCAGATTCCCCAGCTGGAGTAGAAAAACCCCCCAAATAGGAGCGTTAAATTTCATATCACAATCCACTTATTGACATAAGATAACCTGTAGGCGTCTCATTCAAACAGCAACCTCCTGAGAGGCTATTATTTGCACTATGGTCATTACATTTTATACTTTTACAACATCCTTTGTTAGCTAACCCTCAATAAGACTTAAAAATGCAGACATAACACGGTCAATGAGACCCACAGGATTCCCACGTGTCATATTTGAGTATTCAGACAGGTACAATGTCCAAGCTAAATGAGGGATGTGGACTTTGTTATCCTAACTGATACAGGTTGTTTGCTTTAATATGCCTCTGTTCTCTGACTGACGGGGTTTAAATTTAACCAAATGCCCAACAGACAACCCGTCAGTCTGAAGCAGATCTTAAGTACCCTTTCACTCACAATTTAAAATTAAAACAACCCATCAAAAACACTCATTAACAGCACGACATGATCGTTCTTACCCACGGTGGAGAAACGGACCGCAATGGGTGTCGTCTTGCCAACATGTTCAAACACTTTGGCCTTGCTGTAGCGAGTAATGTCATGAGTGACCTCAAAGTAGCCAAAGGCCCCTGCAACAAAAACAACAATGAAAACACGAACACTTTTATATTTGTTCTGTGATGGGTGTTCCCGAGCGGCAGCCCCGGAGACAACGTGGCACTTTCTAAGCAACTTGACTTTTCAAAAAAAAAAAAAAAGTAAAAAAGGCAAAGATTTGCATTTCCTTGCAGCTAATTTACATACAAGTAGGACCCTCATTTTCCGTTTGTCTGGAGCAACCATAGACTTTAAGTGATTCAATGCAACATCTTGAGCTGCATTTCCTGAGCAAAAAAAAAACCCAACTGATGTGCATCCACAAACAACAGTGACACAATAAAAACTGACAGATGATGCTTACTGTCTTGAATAGTTCAGGTTTTTTGAGTGGAAGCCAGTTTTAGAAAACAGTCACCTTCTGACATCGATCTTTATTTCACAATAAGCCTGAACTAAACAGCAGCTCACCAGGACCAAGCTGTATAAAGTGCAACTTTTGATGTGTACTGATTCCTGGTGTTGCTAACCTGAGGAGGGGGGGGGGAATGTTGCAAAATAAAAGGAGGGAATTATTGTCAAACACTAACCAGCTCCTTTGGCATGCACCACCCTCTCTGGGATTCGTTCGCGGTCAAAGTGGGCCATCTCGTCCGTGAAGACCACATCCTGGACAAGCAGGGGTCCTCTTGGGCCTGCGGTCAGCACGTTCAGCTTGTCTCCAACGGGATTGCCACCCCCCGTGGTCAGTACATCAGGTTTCTGAAACAAATAACAATGCCGTAAATGAACATTAGGACACCCTGAAATGAAATTATAACCATCCTAAGGAAATTAACTCTTTGTTGACTTTGTTATCAATCTAAAACAGCCAGTTATTTTATTTAAAGTGTTTTTTTTTCACTGATCATAACGTGAAAACAGTTTATTTTTGTCATTTTTGGAAGAAAATACATGCAAAAAATATACATTTTCAGATACAGTACATAAGGTTAATAGATGTAAACAACTAAGCTTTCTGCTTAGCTTGTTGGTCCCTGCATATCTGCTTAAATAGCATAAAAACTGCATTAAAAGAGCATTAAAAAAACCTGTATAAGACAAACATGACCTGGCAGGAAGACGGTGGACTTCAGTCACTTGAGGAGATGCCAGCTGAATTGACCCAATGTGCTCCCGTTATATAAACTCAACTGTTATTACTAATCACGCTTAAAAAAAAGAAGAAAAAAAACTAGACTGCACTCACACAGAACATTTCAGTGTTGCAGTATGTCTATTATGGAACTAAAAAGGTCTGAATACAGCCAGTGGTTAGCTAGCTTGAGTTGTTTTTCTTAGATATCTCAGGCTCCCGTTAGCTTTCAGTGTTAGCAACTCTTTGCAAAAACTAACATTTACGCTAAACAACCTGGAGAATATTTATTAGCACGTCAATAAAAAATAAATAAATCCTCTGCAGTGATAATGAATATTTGGTCCGCAAAACCAATGTCGGTTTTCACTTTTGTTACCCCCAGCACGACCTCTAACCCACATCTGATTCCATGTCCGATAACGGGCGTCCGTGCAACCACTTGAAGGAAACGCAGCGCTTATACAAACCTGAGAGCCCCTGCTCTCCTTCCACGTCTTCATTTGGTCAGTAGTTTTATCCCTGTTCTCAGCCATGTCGACAGATCAACTCTGAAGCACGAACAGACCAAATACTGTGCAGAAATGTGTTACGTAGTTATCCCAAACCCAGAGTCGCTCTTCCTGGACTTTGTTCGGCTTGGCTCCGCCCCTTCTGCGCCCCTCTTTTCTGATTGTCTGATAGAAGTGAACTGACGCTACATCTCAGATTTAAAAAAACATGTTACATTTCCCCTGGGGCAGCTTTGTACCCATTTATGTTCCTACAAAAAAGTATTTTAGTTACTAAATCATAAGTGCAGAAGCCAATCATGTCTTTATTTCTTATTATTATCAAGTTCTTTCTTTTTTGAGCTGCGGAATAATTGATGATTACAGCACATTAGATGATACTCTTTGGCTTCATTGTGTTCAATCAATCAATGTGTTTATTTATTTGCAAATATCGTGTACTGAAAATTGAAAATAGCATAAATAAATAGGCAAGTATTCTGAAAAAATCAGTTAGACAATTAACTCTTATTAGTTAGAGAGATTATAGGTTGGGATTAAAATAACTGCTAAATAGATCTCTGGATTAATAAATTAGATAGTTTGTTAGTTAGTCAGAATGAACCCTTCTGTCTTAGGCCATTCCTGTATTGATTGTATTTTGACCCAAACTATCCCCTCCTTCTAGGAGGGGAGAGGTTGGAAGATTAGTTGTGATTGGTGAACATGTGCAGAGAAAAGGAGGGGCATTTGACCCTAAAACTATCTTATAAATTATCATATATCTGGCAACACTGATTCCAGGCTTTCAACAAGGTGTCCATGCAATCTGGAGCATGGAAACAGTTAGAGACAAAATGGTGGATACAAGAACGTTTGTTTGGACCTGCAGCTATTGGCTGCAGCCGTCAGTGGTGCGCATGTGCGATTTCACATGTTGTAGCTTCCTTTGAAATGCAAACGCAAGTGTCTGAAAATCTCCACTCTGAGACCTGGGTTCAGAAATCTTGAACTGTTGAAGAAAATCTACAAATTGACTCCAAAATGGAGTAGAGTAAACAGCCCCATAATCAAACGGCCACTTCTGGCCCCTGGGCCATATGTTGCCCATTCCTGATCTAGATTTTCCTTAGACCAAAATTCAAGGGTATTTTGTGCCATCGAAGAATGAAGGAAGAAGTTACACACTCTCAGTAACTAAACGATCAACAAGTTTTCAGTCTGATTGTTGAATTGCTTTTTTTTATTTATTTGAAACAGCATTCACACAATACACTGTATTCTCGAGGCACATTCACATAAGGTGCCAAAAACCTTCATGCATGATCGAATGTGAGCTACAGCTTCGTTGAATGCAGATGGTGACTGTAAATGAAAATATTGCTTTTAATCATTTGGCACAGTAGGAAATATTTGATATTATATCACCACAAGTGTGTTATTTTTGGATAGATTCTTCAAAGTGAGGTGAGAAAGGCAGTCAGAACTTGACCAAAATGTGTGCAACTGGTTCTGCTTCAACAACACAAAGAAACTTTTAAAAAGGCATGAGGCTGATTATGCTCTAAGGGTTAAATTTCCACTTAAGTCACGTTCAGAAAGTCACAACAAAACACTATTGCACAATTTTGGAGAGAACGTCTCAGAGAGACTAAAAAAGCCACCTTGGCATTCTGAGCTTTACGGGAGGCTGTTGTCCATTTAGGTGGAACCCTAAAAAAACCCAACATTTTTTGCCGTGCCAGCGTCCTGCTTTTTAGCTAACAAAAGCCTATTGAAGTTTGACGAGTACCCACTGAAAAACAGCCACAGACTCAGAACATCAAGGTGTTTTCTTTAGCATAAACTAAACGTATACAAAAGAGTTAGTACTTTACATCACATGTTAAATTCCCAGAGGTGTTTTGATTACAGCTGACTCATCAGTGACGACTTTTATGCTAAATACAGTGTGTTCGTGAACAGAGTTTGGTGTCTTTTGTTAGCTATGCTGTGAAAAACATGATTTGCACCAAGAATTCAGAAGGAAAATGACAAATGGTTAAAGAGATGGTCTGGTCATTATTGAAGTTAGGTTCTGTCACAGAGTTATCAATAGTTAGTATGTTACCAGCTGTGACATCAATCACAGAGCACAGGATGAGGAAAAGGGCAGAAGTCCTTTTTCTGGATAAAATAACCCCTCCGACTATTTCTCAAAAACAAGATACTGATGCGAAAGGACACTACATTAGCCAGTATTAAACCAATCTCCCTTCCTCGAGGGCCGCTGTCCTGCATGTTTTAGACGTGTTCTTGCTTTAAAACACCTGCTTTAAATAAATGACTTGTTCCTGGAGATCCTGGTGATTTGGTGAGGCGGTAATTAAAGCATTTGAATCAGGTGTGTTGGAGCAGAAAAACCTAAAACTCCCAGGACAGCGGCCCTCGAGGCCTGGGGTTTGACACCCCTGCTCTACATTTTTGCATGAGACCATTTGTCTAATTTTTTTGCTGAAAAATGATTTATAGAAATGGGCCCTCGTTTGGCTAGGTAATAGCCATCCATCCATCCATCCATTGTCTTCCGCTTATCCGGGGTCGGGTCGTGGGGGCAGCAGCCTAAGCAGGGAGACCCAGACTTCCCTCTCTCCAGCCACTTGGACCAGCTCCTCCGGGGGAACCCCAAGGCGTTCCCAGGCCAGCCGAGAACTATAGTCCCTCCAGCGTGTCCTGGGTCTTCCCCGGGGCCTCCTCCCGGTGGTAGGTAATAGCCTAGCCTGGATAAAGACTTCAGCCCTTTTCTTCATACTCCGCGCTCTATGACTGACGCCACGGCTAATAAGGTACTAACTACCAATAACTGACCAGACTATTCTTTTCAGAGTGTGTTAGAGTACTATTTACAATCTCAAATATGCAACAAGTATTGCATTAAAAATAGAACAATGTTGGCATTGTTCTGATGATTTCAACGGATTTGGCCACCCTGCAACAGCTGCTACAAATTACAATTTTTTTTTTAATGTTATTTTTTTTTCACCTGGATAAGAGTACCTGGATATTTTCAAAAGCACAATAAATACTGAACATATCAAAACCTCTATAATTTGCCAGTCTCACTGTTTAAAGACGACACAAGCAAATCTAGCGGCGCTTACTCGGCTCGGCTCAAGGTCCATAATGAAAGGAATCGAACGATAAAAGACAAGTAAAATGAGCTTTCCTGAAAGAGAAGCGACGTCCCCCCTTTCGTCCCGTTGGTTGTTCCCTACCCAGCGGGAAGAGGCTACAACCAGAGCAGGCGCCATGCAAAATCCGGAGGCTGCGCCTGCCGAGGCTGAGTTCCTTTTCTTACTTTAAAACTTGAAACAAAAGTGAAATGTTGAATTCATCCTATACTCATGGCTGCCTCTGCTGATAAAGAAAAATAATCCCGTTTCAAACCGATTCACACATAACACACCCAACCCAGGATGATGGCGACAGGTTTGTCAAGAGAATAATTACACACCTTAATAACTAAACCGTGACCTTTCAGCTTCCCCTCCATGTATGAAGACGAGGTGTTGGTCACGATGTAAAACTCTAATTATAACACAGATTTAAATAAGAGTTCAACGTGGAGAGAAGACAGACAGATCGGGACTAGATTCGGCGCAGAGGGTGCCACATGGACACGGGCTTCCTCAGAGTGGCCAACATCTGATTCCAGTGGGTGATCCCCATCCCACTGGCCTCGGGGCCGATGATCACATGACCGAGGTTTTCACCCCGCCCGTCGTCGGTGGCCTCTGCCACCGTCACCCTCAGGGAGAGTTCCTGCAAACAGCAAGACACGGTTGCACAATCACGTCTGTAAACACGATTAAACATTTTTTTAATCATCCTAACCCCGTGTGGAATCGTCTCATTAAATAGTGGTGTTTAATGTTTGTTTTTTTAACTTTTAGCAAACTATCGCAATAACCACTGGATGGTTTTTCATGAAACTCATGCCCCTTTTCCATTGGATCTACTTGAGCAGCCCCGCTCCACTCCAGTCTACTCTGCTCGGCTCTGTAAACAATGCATCACGTTTCCACCCGCCAGTCTGCTCGGTAGCAGAGGAACGCCTCCTTGTGTTGGTGGGAGGGGGGAGGCGGGGTCCAAAGCTGCACCGCGCGCTACCGCATTTGTGTAAACAACGGAAGAGCTATGACAACTTTGGCCCTGTGTTTTTGCTGTTTTTTGAGCTTCTGGGGATTTTCCTGAGACTTCAGGAAGAGAGGCGCAGTGGAAGAAATGCTCTGGATGCCGCAATTGTTGCGCGGAGTAGGACAGCTGTTATCCACCGGACATTTTAGGCTTTACAGCACCTGGGGGACAAACATTTCAGGGTAAGCTAATGCTTTTGTTTATAGTCCTATTACTTCGCTACCGTTCCAAAATTGTCTATCGGTGTTTTCTTTGCTCTTCTTACGCTTCAATATGACCACACCCACGACCAATGAGTGAACAGGAGCTAGCTTGCGTCACCCAAGAAAGCAGGGCCGGCCTGGTTGGACCCTGCTTCAAAGCAGGGCCAAAAATTGCCGGGGCTGGCCTTGAAAAAGGCCCGTGGAAACGCTCGCAAAGCAAGCCGAGTAGAGTGGAGCCGGGACCATTAGAGTCAATGGAAAAGGGGCATCAGAAAGTCAGCATTGACTGTACATCTACAACTGATTAGTTTTTGGACTCAACCCAATTCAAGATGGCCACCACAGCCAATCACATAAACACACAGGGGCGGCAACATCAGTCCATCAGTTATTGCGTAAAATCATAAGAATTGTAAATAGCAAAGTAGATGTTTGTCCACAGTTACTATCTTAATCATCAGGTCAAAACATCACTCTCTACAAAGATAATTCAAAACACAAAATGTGTATCTGATTAAAACTAAACGTAGCCCTTTATAATTATTTGCACTCTTCACTAATGTTTGTTTTATGACGTCTCAGGGTTCATCTTTGTCCAGTTTACAGCTCCTTTATTTAATCAGGAAGGGCCTTGAGATCCTTTATCTCTTTTACATAAAGACAGCACACACAGAGACACAAAACACACGCAATAAATTTATAAAATTAAAACCTTAATGAGTGCTTGTTGATGCCAAAGCCCAGAATAATAATATTTTTGCTAGTGTGTCTGTGTGTGTGTGTGTGTTTATTTGTCTGTATCTTTAGGGAAATGTCTCATGAATCAGTGGATGAAGTTAAATACAAAACTTTAAGTAATGACTGGAAGTACATCCACAACTAATCTGCAAGTTAATCCCATACAAAACGGCCGCTACAGCTAATTAACTTTAGCAAACACAAACAAAGCTGCAACTCAACCAGTTTTATAGCTATTGGGCTAACATTTGCTGCTGTAGTAGCTGAGAGACATCCTCACCACATATTCTGACTATCTGACCATCTGAGCCAGGTCTGTTTTTAAAACTTCACTGTTAACTATTGGAGTCAACTCTGTTTGTCTGTTAGCAGAATATCTCATAAACCACTTGAGGGATTTTATTAAAACCTGCAGAAAACATTCATTGGACATACATCTACAACTGATAACATTTTGGAGTAAACCCAAATCAAGATGGCTGCCAAATCCAATTGACCTTACAAAACATAAAAATTGCTATAGCTCAGCCAATTTTACAAATATTGAGCTCAAACTTAGGGTGGGAGTAGCCGAGAGTCATTTACAAGATATACTCTGAGCACTACACACTGACATTAGGAGTTAACCCAATTCAAGATGGCTGCTACAGCTAATATACCTTAACCAACACAAAAAAAGGTACAACTTACTCAAAATTACTGATAGTGAGGAAAATCTCATGTTGTAATACCCGCGATTTATCCGCAACACATACTGAGCATTAACAGCTCACAAGATGCAGTCATTTTGAATTAAAACTCTGTCACGAAAGGAGGCGAGTGATAATGATTCCTTCAAAGAATACCATGCCTTTAATTTCTCACTGTATTTTTTTTTGGTTGTTTCTTAGATTCATCTTTAACTTAATCCTTCTATGTGTCCGTTTGTTGCTCGGCAGAAGTTTGACGTGTGGTCCGAAGGCTCACCTGCAGGACGACGGACGGCACGGAGAAGATCATGGCTTCGTTGAAGATCGGGTTCGTGTCGTCCCTTTTTGTGGAAGTCTTCTTCTTGCTGATCTTTTTGCCGTCCTGCAGGAGGTACACTTTGACGAATGGATCTGATGATCGCACACACATCATCGTCACTTCAGCGTGCAGAGCACTTAATGAACTCCTCATTAAAAAGAAATGACTAAGCACAGTCAGCTTTGTGGATGAGACCAGCGGGGGAGAAGGTCATTTAAGACTCATCTACCTTTCTGGATGAAGATGAATATGACATATTTCTTGCCCGCCGCCGCAGCCCAAAGGACAACGGTATTTTTGCTCATGTTTGTGTGCGAGTGTGTTTGTTTGTTTGTCTGTCTTACAACTGATTAACTTTTGGAGTCACCCCAATTTGAGATGCTAACTATAGCTAACTGACCTTAGCCAACACAAAAAACGGCTCTAACTTTGTTTAATTTACAGATATTAAGCTAAGGTTTGATGCGGTTGTAGCTGAGAGTCCTTACCAAACACATACTTTGAGGGCTAATATATCTCACAAGACTGCAGGAGATCCTTCAGAATATTATTTGCAAGGTTAGCCCCGTACAACTATAACTGTCATTTCTCATCGTAGGAGGACCATAGCCTTAAAATCTGGTATGAAAGGCGGCGGGCGATATGCATTCCTTCAAGGAATGCTCGGCCTCTAATCAAAGCCTGTCAGTAATTAACATTTCTCTCAGCTGGAAGATGTTTCGTCTTGTACAGTTTACAAAAAAGATGAATACGCAGTATAATAAAGACATATGAACAGATGAGCCATCCGAGTGTCGCCCGACCTGCTGTGTTCTTGTCGTTGGTCCACACCAGATTCTTGCACTTAGCCACGACCACAGTGAGGCGCTCTGCCGTCGGCAGATAACTGAGGGACAGGAGGATCTCCCCGACTGCGTCCACAGCCTGCAGAGTGAGGGCGAAACATGACATCGGCGAGCCTCAGAGGCTGGGCGAAATTAGATGGAAGCAACTTTTTCAGAATGACGAGTTTGGCCAATCAGAGCTGCCACCGCTGGAATAAAAGCTAGATTTAATATCTAAACCGTACACGGCCTGAAGATCGTTACATTTAAGGCCGCTGTATGAAATTAAAGCAATCATTAAAAGGACAGTTCAAATGTGGAAGCAGATTATTGGATGGAAAATCACAGGAAGACATTTCAGAGGCTGAAAAAGCGAACTAAAATATTTAACATTCAAAATCTACTTTAATTCAGTTTTGATGACAAATGAATAATTCATCATGATGAGAAAGAATACTTCAACACAATAACTAGGAGGAAAATGTTATGTTGATCGTGACTTTAGGTTTTATTACACATCATTAAAAGGAAATGAGCCTCCTATTTAAAGTCCAATCACACTGTGATGTTCAGCTCAACAGGCAGTTTCTTACTTCCATTAAAATGAGCCTTAATGAAGAATTAGATACTAAGCTTCGTTCTCCCTGTGTTCCAAAACCCCCAACCCTCCAACAGTGTTTTTTGTATGTATTTCATTATCATACATATTTATTCATTTATTTTTATTAACCTAATCCCATTGTTGTTGACATCTCTCACCAGGTACTAAACAATGATTTCTGGATCATTACCAATGGGAAGAATCGGCTCCTTTTAACCATTTTTTAATGTTTGTCGAGAGATTCTGACATGTAGTTTTGCTTTGTGTCCAGCAGGGGGCCTCAGACACCATCATGAGCACTAGATGCTCCAGAGGAGATAAAAGGCTACTTATTAAAATAGAGAAATGCACCTAATTTCCAAAACTGAAAAATATTTTAAACTTTTTTTTGTTTTTCCATTTAATTATAACCTGGACTACTACTCATCCTCATCCCTCATGATCTGACTGCAGCCTTTGAGCCCATCTCCTATAATCTCCTACTGGACAGACAAAACTAAGACAAGAAGGAAGTAGTAGTTTTTTGGATCCGAGCATGTTAGGAACAAACTTTGTAGCCTTTCACAGTGGATGGCGTTGACGTGGTCTCCAATTTTAATGTTAAGAACCACGGTGTGATTTTTGATCTTTCACTAATTGGCGTTTTATAATTTACTTTATGTAAATGTTTTTGCACAGTGGCCCCGAGATGACTTTGGTTGTGAATTGGCGCTCTATAAATAAACTGAACTGAACTGAATCACAGACACGCCCTTTAAACAAATACTCTGACCCTTTTGCTGCACTCAGCAAACATAGAACTACTACGAGGACTCGGGGAGTGCTAACCTCCACCAAGGTCATAGGGTCATTACAAAGCTGTAGGATCCAGATCTTGATTACTAAAATTTAATCTTTTTTTTGTGACAAAACCTCAACATTTTCTGAAAATTTCGTCCAAATTCATTCATTAGTTTTTAAGTAATCTTTCTAACAAACAGACAGACGGATGAACAGGCACTACTGAAAATATAACCTCCTTGGCAGAGGTAACAAGTCATTTCCAGTCATTACCGGTGTGCCTCAGGGTTTTGTCCTTGGTCCACCTCTGTTTACAATATATCTGCTTCCCCTCGGTAATATTTTCCATAAACTGAAGATCAATTTCCACTGCTATGCAGATGCCAACTCTACATTTTCTCTAAGTCCACCTCCCCGCAGGTTAAAAGTCTGAATGTCATTCTTGGTAGTACTGTCCTATACAGCTGCTTACTTTTATAGCATAATACAAATCGTCTTTGCCCATCCCTCTCACCTGGTTCCTTTGCCACCTCACACTGATTACTGATCATGTGTCCCTCGAGTCCATCCATACACTTCAGCTAGTTCAAATTCTGCGGCCTGTATCGTCACCTGAACACCCTCTGCTAACCAAATCACTCCTGTCCTTCAAGAGCTTCAGTGGCTCCCCATATTTACCACATTCTCACCTTTAAGGCCATATATAACCTAGCTCCTTCAGACCTGTCTACAGCAGTGCACTGCCGCTGCACTCTCAGGGTGATCTGCCTTAAATTAAAATGTATTCTTCTTATTCTTCTTATTCGACAAACCTTGTTGACGTCTTGAAGGTACAGCCAGGCGTTGAACGGTCTGATGGTCAGGTCCAGGTCCGACAGCTTGAGCTCTGCCACACCTGCACTGATGTTCCTCTCGTCGGCGTCGATGCCGAACGCCGCGAAGCGCAGGCTGTACTCATCCAGAGCAGCTGGGTCCATAGGGATGGAGAAGCGCTCATTGAAGATCACGGTGAATGCGTTCGTCTGCACCTGTGGGAAGCAGAGGAGAGGAGGCCAGGTTTGCACAGGGTAGTAAGAGGGGAAAGTCACTGCAGAGCAGGAAAAGTTACCGTTTAACTTCTGGTGTAAAATAGCAGAAACTAAAAACATTTATGGAACTACCATTATGCTATAGATAGCATAAAGGTCATTCTTTGAAGGAATGCATGTCACCAGCACCCTTCGTGCCAGAATCATTTTAAATTGAGAAGTGACAGGCTTACAGCTGTTTTGTTCTAAACTTGAAAATAACATTATGCACAACCTCATGAGATACAGAAAATCTCACATAGTTCATAAGCGCTCATAGTATGTTTTATGAATGACTCTCAGCTACTACCATACCAAATTTTAGCTCAACATCTACAAAACTGACTCAGTTATAGCCATTTTTGTGTTTTTTAAAGTCAGTTGGCTGTAGCGGCCATCTTGAATCAAGTCGACCCTAAAGGTTAATCAGTCATAGATGTACATCCAGTAACGACTTTCTGAGAGTTTCAATAAAACTTGTCCAGTGGTTCATGAGATATTTTGCTAACAGATAGAGTTGACTGTAATAGCTAATGGTAACGCTGTAAACACAGTTCTTGCACAATCAGTTGGCACTTGACGTATGTGTTTTGCCAATGACTCTCAGCTTCTAACACACCAAATTTGAGCTTAATAAATGTAAAATTGATTGAGTTAAAGCCAGTTTGGTGTTCGCTAAGGTTGATTAGCCGAGGAGGCCATCTTGTATCTAATTCACTCCGAAAGTTAATCAGTTATTGATGTACGTAGGCTGATTGCTTTCTGAGTGTTTCATTAAAATCAGTCCACAGCTCATCTTGCAAACAGCTAGACACACACACACTTACACAGGCACAAATATTATCCCCCAGCTTTTGCATTTTGGAGGTTGGGATAACTTTATTCTATAAACAGCATAAAGTTCAATGTGGATTCCTCCTCCACATGTCACTTATCTGAACCCATTTCTTCAATCTGCTGTTCCAAAATGCTTCACCTGTTTCATCCTAGAAACTGCACAAGCAGCACGAGCCTCAGGCTGCAAAAAAGACATATTTTTGTCCATCTGCCACAAAATAAGTAGATTAAGAGCTCAATTCACTCAGCTTTGTGTACTTCTTGGCAAGCAAATGAAGCTTTACATAAAAAAAAATTCAGTCTGAAGGCACTCTGGTCTGATCAGAGGAGAGCAGCATGACTAACCTAACTTAGATCAGAGCGACAGACTTTGTTGCCACAGCTACAGCCGCAGCGTTAGTTTGAAGCCATTCGGTTTCACTCGGCCGAAGTTACCAGGCAACTAGGTAGGTGACGGGGCGATGACAGCAGATTAACAAGCAACCTGTAAAAACTTTAAGAAAGTGCATCTTCTGCGGTTAGAGAGGCTAAAGCTAAAATCTGCAAAACAGCTCTCGAAGCAGTGGGTGCGTTTTAATGAAACGCTCAGCCTGCCCCGACCTGGATGCTTCGGTAAAAGAGAATTTGAAAACCTCCACTCATCTCCGCGTTTTAATGTGTTTGGAAATGAACACAGTTTCATTCAGAGCGTTAGAGACGGCACCTGATGCCTCTGCTAAACAGGGAAACAGCAACTCGCAGTGCGATGGGAGGATTCAGAGCACGGCTTGTGAGGCTGACCTTGGAAGGTGCTTCACATCAAGCGGTTAAAGAGCATCATAATCAGCCACCCCAGAAAGAAAAAGTGCTGCCGTTGGAGTAAAAAATTGTCATGAAGAGATAAAGTACCCAGAGAGGGTTTTATTTTCCTGCCAACCTTCCCCCTCATGCACAATATGAGACTGTCTGTCTGCAGTGTTGGGCTTATCTCTCAGGAGATAACAAAGGTGTTGTGTCTGTGTGTGTGTGTGTGTGTGTGTGTGTGTGTGCGTGTGTGAGTGTGGGAAATCAAGCAATAAAAAGAAAAGTGTGTGTGTGCATGAGGTTATGTGTGTGAGAGCAACAGCAGAAAGAGATGGATTATTACAAGCCAAACAAAGGCAAGAAGCTGTGGCAGCAAATAGACAGAGAGAATGAAACCAGCACAAAAAAAGCAGGAGAAAGACAGGAAAGGGTAGGTGAGGGGCAGCAGAAAGAAGATGGAGAAAAAGAGACAGGAGAAGAGAAGAAAAAAGCCTGCGTGACCACCAGGGGAAGCTGATGTCAGCGTTTCCTCCTGCTTTCTTTCACATTCGAGATCAAACCCGCACCGGCGGCCGCTGCCTTCATCAGGGCACCTTGAGCGCTTTAAAACGAAACGAAATCAGGACAGATGAGCGCGCACGTCCGCGGCGTCAGCCTGCAGGAGCCGCCAAGAAGCACCGCCACACGGCAGCGAGATGACTCACAGGCAGCCGGGGCTTTTCTGGCACCGCTGAAACGAGACAGAAGGCAGGCAGCAGGTGCAGCAGATGGAAGAATGCGGCCTTCTTCTTTTCTTCTCGAAACAATCACTTTATACTAGGATCAAACACGGTTTATGGAATTGAGTGAAGAAAATGCAGTTTTTAAAAATAACTCAGAACAAAACAAAACAAAACTACAAAAAAAGAAAAGCAGATGGTTGACTGAGTCATGATTAGTGGTGGGTTTGTTGTTGGAAGGACCCAGATGCAGTCAGGTAGGAGGCAGGCAGCTTCAGGATCGCAAACAGACTTTTTAAAAACAAAACTAAAGTAAACAGCGGAGCAAGACACATGGACGTAAACTGATGATTTGACAAAAACTGAGACAAAACCAGAGAGTATATAAACTGAGAGGAAAGATAATAATTGACAGGTGTGTTGATTACTAATGGAAGAAAGGTGGTGAGTGAGGAAACACAGACTATCGAGGACATCTGGTGGAACAAGAACAACAAAAATAGCGTAACTAAATCACCAGAAAGCCCAAACTAATAATGCGACACTGTTCATAATACAGTGTAGATGGTTTAGTGCTTTGTGTCTATGTCTATTTTAATTCAATAAATAATAGACAGTTTAGGCAAAAAAAATCTGTTTTTCCAAAGTTTAAAAACGAAAGAAAAATGGTAATTTCAACACCTCTCATGTTCAGGATTCCCAAAGATTGCGCATTAAAAAGTATGAAATGCTACAAATCATTGATTTTATCTAAAGGCATGGTAACACAGGCTGCTGGGTACCAGCTGAGTGGCAGTAAAATGCTGTGACATCCACCTTCCTGCCTCCAGCTCCCAGGAGAAAAGCCACTCGAGCAGGAGGAGCTGCTTCCTCTGTCAGCCGGGGAAACAAGTGCCGTCTCAGGATCGAAGTTCTTGTCCCGCGGGACAAATCGCTGTCCTTCCAAAGACAGCTAATAGCTCTTTGGAAATCACCATGTTGGTGCTACAGTACCATTTCATGTCTGTCATATTGTGTTGTCTTGGTTATTTTTCATAGATTCAACAAAAGAAAAGGGAACAAAAGGCTGCTGGTGATAAAAAGCCAAAAAGATCCATTAGACACTGGTCTTTGTTCAGTTGCCTGGTACAAGTCGACACAACGCTGGTTTGTCCTTTGAATTTATGAGCCCTTTTATGTGTGAATGATTCATTAGTCAGAGTTATGTGGCTTAACAAACAAACAAGCAGAACACGGTCCTCTGAAAATGTTCATGTACGGAACTAAAAATGAGTAACAAAAGAAGTCGACGTCCATGCAAAAACTTTATAAGACCTTCACGAAATACAGTTCTGGAAGGATTTTGTCAGATTGGGAACAAGAGGTGTTCTAGTGTAGCTTTGGACCACACAATGTGCACAATGAATGTTGGTGGACCATTGCAACGAGTGCAAGTTACATAGTTTGGTCATGCCCTCCTAAGGTGTAGCTTTAAGATTGGTGGAATAGCGTGAAACCACTGGACTCATCTGTAGCCCTACAGTTATGGAAATGTCTCATTTGAAGTACTAAGAGTCCTTCTTAGTCCTAACATGTGGTCCAAGAAGAACCGCATGTCATCATTTACCACATGTAAATGTAGAAAGCTCATCAAAGGGAACAAAATACAAAGAGTAGACAGAAGTTTCCTTACTCTTGTGACTCCCACGTTAAGTTCTTCAGGCCCCAGTGAGACTCTGATGAAGCAGCCAGGAAAGTCCCCTTCCTCCTTCTCCAGCAGGTCTTTGCCCTGGTGCAGGGTGATGTGGAGCACCTGCCGCGACGGCTCGAACTCCAGCGTCACTTCCAGTTGGCCGACTGTGAAGTCGTGGCCGAAGTTGTTGGCGATGGAGGAGATGGAGCTGAGCGAGTCGGTGGAGATGGATCGGTTGAGCTGAGCCATGCCGGTCGGGTCCAGCTCCCTGCTCATCAGCTCCAGGTGGCCCAGGTCCCTGAAGCCATCAGGGGTGTCACCAAGGGCCAAGCTGGGCTTGCGGCTGGAGGTGGTGGAGGTGCGCCTGTGGTTGTTGGCTGCCACTCTCTTCAGGGAGGGAATAAAAGGAGGGAATTGTTACGACGCCTCGGGGAAATTTAGGAAATCGCCCCATTCTACAGGGAGCCAGTTGGAGTAAGTAGGTCCATTTAAGGATGTTTTAAGTGTCCCGCAAATGACCAGCTCTTTATTATTCTGAACACTGAAATGGATTCAAAGGGTATTTAGAAGCAGCTAGCATTTGTACAAAAACCTTTTCCAGAAGGCAAGAAAAGTGCCAAGAAAACATGTTTGAAATATTGACACTGCCTGAGGCCATTTAAAACATCTGTCATTAAACTTTATTTCTATTGAATAATTAATTAATTTGTTATGTTCACTGCTACACAATGGGCTCACTAAGATAAAGTATGTTTTAATAATAATAACATTAAATTTATACTCACATATTTTAACATTTGAAGGTTTCAGAAAGAAACAGAATTTGGTACAAGCACCATTTAAACTGATATAATAAACATTTTTGTCAAAGGTTACATTTTATTTGTTTACTTTTTAATGGCTTGGATTTATATAGGACCTTTATGAGTTATCAAATAGGTTAAGATTATAGCTTAAAGTGTAAAAAAACAAAAAAATGAATTAGAGATAAGAACCAAATAGAGCTAGTTGGTTTTGTGCAACCTTATTTAAAAAAAAACTTGTGGTGTGTAAGAATAAAATAAATAAATCAAAAGGTAAAATTTCTTGGTTTAAACATTTGATGTTTAGTATGTTTTATTGTGAATAAAATATGGGTTTATAAGATTTGCATCAGTTTATTTCTTATTTTTTACACAACATCCCAACTTTTTTTGAAATTGGGGGTTATAGATTTAAGAAGCCAAAAGGATCTGCTTGATTTTGCTGTTGAAGATCAGTTTCAGCAACTGAGGGTTTCAGAGTGTGTAAACGTACCTTTTGTCTGACTTCTGAGAAAGAATTCCCATATTTTTCTTGCAAGTATCGGTAGTCAAAGTTAGGGAAGGGGGACGGCGCAGGGAAGGTTCCGGATTTCCACAGCTTCCAGATGTTCACCCCGGCTGCGCCCAGCAGCACCAAGAAGCCCACCAGGTAGATCCCCACCTCCCAGCCCGGTGGGTTACGCACCACTGGATCAGACACACACAAAACAACCAACCAATAAAGCCTTCCTCTCACGCTTTCATTTCATCTGTCAGACCAGATGGAGGCTTAAAAAGTGGACGAACTTTGACAGTTTAAGATAAGAGATAAGCCAAATTACAGAGGAACATGAACGATTTATAACACTGAATTGAAATGAAGCCACAAAGAGCCTCATATTTTATGGTCTCAGACATGTATCAGCAGGGATTTACCACAGCTCTCAAACATTAATCCACGCAGATATTTTGCCACAGAAGGACATAGCAAAACATCTACTCACCGCTCAAATGGTAGCTTGATATATCCTCACTTTCAGCCGAGGACATGGTGCTGCAGCCGGCACTGCAAAACAAAAACAATCTGCTCAACAATCCGTTTCGCATCAGAGACCTTAACGTAATTTTCAAAAGCTGAATCTGAACAACAGCCTCACAGATTTGTGCAGCAGCGATCATTCTGGAAACTCGACGAGCTCAGTTACCATTACGACTTCTCACTTTCAGACTTTAACATGGGCGAACCAGCTTAAAGCTGCAGAACAAAAATACACCCCGAGCTCCTAATAACACTTGACACGCAGATGCACAAACAGGCCCAATGAGAAGAATTGTTCAACCCGTGGATTTTAAAAACCACAAGCGGAAGAGTTAAACACATGATTGAAGGCGAACGTTGATAAATCCTGCTGACCTCAGGTTCAAAATGACACAAACGTGTTGTTTTGTTCCACTCCTGCCTTCATGCTTATTTAGAGTCCAGTGTTTGGATCCTCTCGTGTAGAGGGTCTCCAACCTTTCAGGTGATTGATTCAAGTGATAAAATGATCATTTTTAGGTGGTTGATACGAGGTAAATGGGTTTGAAACATTTACTAACTCAAAAAATTCAGAAAAAAATGTTACTGTTTTTGTGTCTTGTATTTATTTCCTCCCAACTTCAAATCCTTCTGTATTTACTTTACTTGAAACACGGGAAGTCCAAACTGTTTCTGTTCTTTCTTTGATATAAAATGCAAATTACCATTAGAAGTTATGTTCATATTTTATTAACACTTGGGGGAAAAGAGCTAAAAATGCTCCACCAGTGTGGTGTTTTATCCCGACTATAGAAAGTATGTGTTGGGAATGACTCTGACGTATTAGCAGATCAAATTTCAGCTCAATATCTGTGAAATCCACTGAGTTCTTGCCATTGTTTTGCTTGATAAGGCTAATCTCTCACTGGGCTGCAACTGTTGACGACTAGTTGGCGAAGGGCACTCACGAGGCAGTCTCCAAATGTCTGGAAACATTTGAGGGGGTCCTCAAATTTCTCGACTGACTTGCAGAGACTTGCAATCTTGTCACTTGAGTTTTGAACATGTTCAAAAATAAAAAATAAAAAATCTATGCGATCAATTTTCTCTCTAAACAATCAGAGTTGTTGCGAGCATCTCCAGCTTGTCTCAAGAACGCTAGAGCTGTATTTCGACAGCTGTGAGTGAGCTCCCCTCTGACAGAAACATCTGAGGCTAATGTCCAGCTCTAATAATTATTCATAAAAAAAAACTGGTCCAATTTTGCTTATCTTCATTTCTTAAGGGTACTCAAACAGATTAAATCATAAATGTGTGGGTGGCTGCTGAGGTGGGTATAAAGCTCTTTGATCGCAAATACTCAGCGAGACTGCAACAGAGAATCTGCCAATGTTCTCACAGTTTTGAGTCTCAAACTAGTCCCCAACAGTTGCATACCAGTGAGCTTACACCTTAAGGTCACTTAGCTGAGGTGGCCATGTTGAACTGCGTTGGCTTTAAAAGCGAATCAGTCGTAGATGTGCATTCAATTGTTACTTTCTGGGAGTTTCATTAAAATCCAATCGTCCAAAAGATATTTTGCCATGAGACAGACAAACACACAAAGGCAAAAACATTAGCGCTTGCTTTTGGTGGTGGGCAATAATAACCTGGACCAGTTCAACGCGAGTTACATGGAACACAAAGACATTGTACCGAACGGATGGATTATTACCAGTTTCTGTAAGAAAACGAAACAATAACTGTTGCTGAGAGCTAGTCTGAGCTGGGTTGGTCATGTATGCTACTGTGAACTGTCTGTCTGTCCGTCTTCGAGGAATAGGGTCATTTAGAAATCCAAAACTGCACCTCTTGTGATTTCGGACTCCTACTGTGTCTCTGGTGTGATCTTCCCTTAAAATCCAGAAAGAAAACATCATACAGCTGCTCTACTTTAACCGTGCATATTTACAGATCCTGACCCTGTCTTCTGCACACGCTCATTAGGGACGTTTAGCACTGCAAGGCATCTTTAACTTTTTTGCTCTCTATGTCCGAAACCCAAATAAGTGTATTTATGCACCACTATCTTCTGTGCAAACTAAAAAAAAAAAAAAAAAGAAAAGTTGCTGGTGTGTGACTCATTCCTCGCCTCTTCCTCCCTCCCTGCTTGTTGGAATCTCCCCATATCTCAGCAGCTTGGTGGAAATGGGAGCATTAAACTAATGATAGATTGAAAAAAAAAAAAAAGTCTGGAGGAGGGCTGCAGGGAGTGTGTATGTGTGTCTCTCCCACTTTGCAGACCACAACCATACAAGCCAATTAAAGTGGCTGGTGCAGTGCAGCGCCGTTCTGACAGCTTCTGATGTCCTATTAGGTCAGAGTGGAGAATCTCTGACAGGGAGGGAATCTCGGAGAACCACCCCCACCTCTCTGCATGGAGGGATTCACATCGGATCACCTGAGCTCACGGATGGGAAGATCAGGAGGTCGGGAAGGAGCTTAAAAAGGAAAGGAGGAGGACAGGATCGAGAACAGGGAGGAGATAAGGAGGTGGGGAACAACAGGATAATGTTTCAGACAGATTTAGTAAAAACAATGAAGACAGTGTGGGTGTACTAGTGCCTCAAAAAAGAAAGACTAAGAACAATGGCCATGCTAGAACAGAAAAAAAAACAAACAAGAATGGACTCATTTTAGCTCAGCTCTGTTAATTTGGTACAGGTCAGCTGGAGGACGCTGTTTGATGCAATCCTGGATCCTCTGCAGACAGTTCACTGCTGCGTTAGTAAAGCTCATGTTTTGAAGTCAGTCATGATGCCGCTACAATCTTAGTACATGCCAAAATACTATAGGATTTTCCTCCATCCCCTGAGAGGCTCTCCAGTATTTCCACAGCACTCTACACGCCGGCCCTGGCACGACGCCCTCAAACCGCATCAAGATGGAGCTACAGGTATAGAACAGAAACTTCATTGATCCCCTGAGGGGAATTAGTTATTGGGGTTGGGTATCAAGTCTAGGCTGCCTTTTTCCTCATGTCCTTGTCACAATCACTGCGCAGCAGTGCCAGTCCTGATTTAAAAATACCTGCATCAAAACCGCGCCGGTGCACATGGGCACCATGTCCTAAATCCACCTCCACCATGCTTCACCCACAGCCTCATTACACTGCCATGATCTCATAAACCCCTATCAGAAGGTTTTTGCATGTTAAAAACCCTCCACAACCTATCATGCACTATCACACTTCATAGGGAACCCATTGAAGTTCTGAGGACGTCAAGCGGACCATACGTGTTTCTGGCTGGTTTTTGGTCGTAACGAGGTTGTCATACAGTCTGAAGGGGGCCTTGACAAAAACAACCCTCCGAACAAATGTTCTACACTTGATTAGAATTTGAAAATATGAAAAAAAATAATGATTGGAAAGATATATCAAACTGCCAGTGCCCTGCTCAAAATAATATTGGAAAAAAGAACCAGAGAAACTTAATTTTCTGTGAAACTTCAGAGTGAATACTGAGTGCTGAACGACAGCTGAAATTTGCTAAATAAGGTATAGCTGAGTTGGTAAAGCTAAAAGAGGCAGAATACTAGCCAAAAGCTAAGAGAAGTAAAATGCTACCTAAAGGCTAAATGTTGCAAAATGCTTGCTAGAAACTAAAAGCAGTAACAGGTTGGCTGAAAGCTAAATGTAGCAAAAGGCTATCTAAAAGAATAAATAAACTAGCTAAAAGTATTAAAAGGCTCGCTAGAAGCTAAAAGAAGAAAGTAGAAGAATGGCAGCTAAATCTAAAAGTGGCAAATTAGCATAAAAGGTCCATATGCTGAAGCCAAGTTCAAAGAGAACAATGTTTTTGAAAAACATTAAAGAGATCTCAATGAATTCATTTGGGGTAAATATTTGGAAATAATCTGAAAGTATAAAAGTGACAAATCGTCCATCTTGTGAATAAACCAAATGGTTAAATATACGAATAAATAAAATAGCAGAAAGTATGCAGAAGTAGCTAAATTGCAAATAAAAAAATGCATAAACTAAAACAATAGTGGCATTCACACAATATGTTTTGACAAATAAAGGGTCTGCGTCACGAGAAACCAAAACTCTCAGAGAACCACACAAGAGTGGACGCAGATAAGTCCGAATAACCATCAGCACCCTGCCTAGTCATGGAAAGACACTGAACATTTGATCATCTTGTGCGAACGCGTGCTGTCAGCCTGAAAACGAGCATTTCAGCTACACTCTTAAAGTATAAAAGAAGGTATTGGTGTGACATTCCTGTGTACCTGACACAGAGCTAGTTTTAAGCCTAAAGGAGGAACTCGGATCATTTCTAATCACCTCCCTAAGCCGTTCACTGCTCAAATCACAACAAAAATGAGTTCAATTGGAGATCCATATTAACAGGTTTGATCAGCACGAAACACTGACTATAACTCCCCTACAGACATGAATACGAGAAAAGAAAAAGAAAAGATGTGAGATTAGATAAGGTGAGGATGAGACACTGATGAGACAGATAAGGGAAACAAAGTAGGTGATAAAGAAAGATGAACGGTGTTTGTTGAAAGAGCAGTGAGAAACATGGTGGGAGGAGCAGAAGGAGAAGGGAGAGAGGACGGCAGGCCTGTCAGCTGCTTCTCGCTGACTTTCCCCAACAACTTGATCCGTCCATTCGGCTTTTAATCTCGCCCGGTGACTCATAAAGAAATTAACTGCCTCGCTGCTGCGCTCTGACACAACCTGACACTCGCAGCCCACGTGCTTCCTTCCTCGCGTATCAGCCTGTTCCCGAGCCAGCCGCAGTTTGACTCTCTGCTTCAGTGGACTTGGCGCTCGGTTCAGCAATAGCAGCACTGACCGGCGGGTGTTGGTCTCTAAATGTCAGCACTGGCACCAGTGGACGAAGGAAGAGTTAGCACACTGCGGCCAGACAAATCAGTCACTCAGCTAAAACAATGAAGTCATCATTAGATGCACATCTACAAGTGGTGAATTTTTGGAGCCATTTTGATTCAAGATGGTCACAAAAATGGCTACAAGTCAGCTAGTTTTATAGCAATTGAGCTAAAGCTTGGTGTGGTAGTCGCTGAGAGTCATCTTCATCACATACTCTGATCACTAAGATGTCACATGGGATCTTTGTTTGAAACTTTAGGATGACTGTGTGTAAGCAAAATATCTCATTATCAGTGGTCAAACTCTTAGAACGTAATCACTGGATGCATGTTGCGCAGCTATACAACTACAACTTCATACTTCAAAGTCATCCCAATTCAAGATGGCTGCCACAGCTAACTGACCTTATGGCTTTAACTTGGTCAGTTTTAAAGATGTTGAGCTAAATGGCAAGGTAAACTATCTGATGGAGGTGTAAGAGGATGTAAACATCAATACATGAACCTTTGCATGGAGGAGCTGTTAGCTCGTCAAACCAATAGCTCTGAGCAATTTCTATTGCAGGTCAGATACTGATTACTGATAAACACATTCCCGTAACATAGCAGACCCCTTGTTAACCCCTTGTTGACATGACTGTAATGACGACTCAAGGACATGCTTTTTTTAAAAATTCATCAGGACAACAAACCCATCGTGGCTTTTATCCAGCCAGTGAACTAGCAGAGATTAGGCCTTAACGGCATAATGGGATTCGATCAATCAATAAACCAATAAATAAATAGACGTTAGAAAATCAGTTCAATTCAAAGTGAAGCTGTTGGGGGGGGGGTTCAATATTGTCTCTAAGTCTTTGCCAAAGACAGAGTGAGCCACTCTGCATTATGTGACGGGTTTATGAGAAAAAGCCTGCAGATTTCACTGTAAATCACATTAAACAGCAGAAAGCCCGAGGACTCGGCACTGAGAGGCTGAAACTCTACAAACGCAATCCTCGGCTGAATAAAGAGATGACTTTGCTCGCACAGATTCTTCTAAACAAAAGCCCACAGCCCATGAAATTAAGTTAGAGATCTCCACATTCTCCTGTTTCCACAACTGAGCGGACCTTCTGCACGCCTCCATTTTTTAAAATTGTTTTATTTTTTTAATTAGTTTTTGTCATTTCGAAGCCTCTGACCGGCGTTCTGGTGTTGGAGCAGAAAAAGATAAATCAAGTGTCAAGTGTTGCCCCGGATAACGCAAACTAATTAAACCCACCACTTGGAAGATTTACAACCTAACAATTAAGCTAATGCACAACAAGAAAGGAGTTAGAGATGCAAAAGTGTCTGTTAAGAGCTGATCGGATAAAAAAAAAAAAAACAACAAATAAATAAATAAAAGTTCACTCACATGCAACGTGAGAAGAGCTGCGAGAACCGTTTCATTCATAAGTGCTGTAAGATTTTTTCTGAGCCCTTACATCCTCCTTAAAGCCTAAATCTGACTGTCCTTCAATGATTAGTATCAGGAAAAAGAAACGTCTGCAGCAGCACCAGTTCCATTAAGATGAAACATTAACTTCACTGTTTTATGGTTTGTTAAAAAAATAAAACAGAAAACTATATCTTAAAATTTAAAACAACCACTTTTAGGTAACAGGCTAGTGCCTGTTACCACAGCCAGTTTAATATGTAATAACCTCTAAGAGTCTTAAAGGCATACTAGAATTTTTTTATTTTTTTTTTGAAGTGGGGCTCTGTAGAAAGGTTATGAACAGTAAATATCTCACCTGTTGTAGATAGCGCTCTGAACATCCTCAGTTCGAAGCAGTGGAGTTTATTTCTGACCGGATTGACGAGCTAACACCCAATCCGAGCCGTCTTAAAACAGCTTCCGTCTTCGAAATTTCCAAGTGACTCAGGTGAGTGTTATTTTACAAACCGCAACATTTGCAGCCTCGGACAGTCCCTGCAGGCACTCCGTCATATTCCTGCCAGAATGACCACGTAATGGAAATCTGACAGCGATGTGAAAATTTGGAGAATAGAATTTGTAGGAATTCCTATAGTTTTTTTTGAGACTGGAGTTGTTTTAAGACGGCTAAATCCCCTTTGGTCTCAGCCCATCTCAAAGCGAGCTGTTCGTGAAACCCTTACTCACATGTGCTAACAAGCCCGAGACTAGAAAGGTAGGGGGTTCATCTGAGACACGTTCAATCGACGAGTCGAGAAAAGCAGTAAATGTTAGCGTGCTTGTTTGTTTCTTAGTATCCTATTTTCCAGACTATAAGGCACATTTATAACCCTTCAACGACAGTGCGCCTTATAATTCGGAGCGCCTTATATATGTAGGAAGTCGTAATGTTTTAGGACGACTTTGTTAAACTACAAAGCTGCACCGCTTGCAGCTTTAAGGCTCAGTTATAGTCGCGCAGGGCTCCGTGCACGGCGAGCGGTGGAGGCATTTATACTTGACGCTTACGTTGGTGCAGCATCGTTCGTGAGTTTTGAACCGTTTGATTATCTTTGTGATCTCTCATAGAGGGATCGTATAAATGCTGATACAGGTGAACCAGCTCTGCAAGAGCACCGAAATCTTCCATTGTGAATGGAGTGCGGCGCGTATAGTGCCGAAAATACAGTAACTAATTTTTGACCACAACTAGCAGATATATTCAAGTCATCGGGGCGCAGCTACATACTGGCGAGAATCCTTTCTTGAAGTATATCGATGTTATGAACGCTGACGCCGACGGCCCGTTGTGGTCCCGTGTGGCGTTGTTAGAGCACGTTCCTTGTTTATTTGTAGTTTAAGGTAGTTTCTTCATTGTTCAGCCACATCACAGGCCCCCTCTAAGCAAAAAAAAAAACCCTACATAATTTCTACAAATAATAGCGCAAAAGTTTACTTTCCTGTGCTCTGTGTTGTTTTGTCTTTTGTCGGTCATTTTCTGGACTAAAATCCAGCACCTTTGAGGAATAAGGTCGATAAATCTATGCAGACGTTCTTGACAGTTTACTACCTCGTATACAAATATGGCGGCGAGCGAACGTCGTCGTCTCCGAATGACTTTTGACCCCCTGCTCTGGTCTGGGACTGGATGCGCCTAACAGGTAAGATATTAATAGTTCCTAACCCTTCCACAGAATCCATTACGACTTTAATGTCATAAATGTGATTCATCTGTTGATGGCTCCGTTTGTTATTCTCTCTCTGCAGCTGCATTTGGCAGCAAAACTTCTCCGAACCACAGGCGTTCAGCGTAAAACAAGGCAATCCATTACATCATCTATTCGGGAAATATCAGCTGCGATACATTAAGGCCTTAAGCCACCACTTAGGAAAGACCGCTCTGATGACACCGCTGGGGGATTCAACAAAGCTGCACGTCTCCAGTGCTCATCTAAGTGCTTTCAGTTTTCCTAATGCCATAACAATTGTCTTGTGAAGGGTTCAGTGTGGACACAGGAGGAGGAAGTGTGTGTGTGTGTGTGTGTAAGGATAGGTGTTAAACAAATGGCTGAGATGATGGTGAGTGCTTCGTGGAGGGATTGAGTTCTGAGCAGCTCATATTTCAGGATGGTGAAGGAGCAGCACGACTCGGGCCCATCAAATACCAGCCCCCGTCTCCGTCCCCTTACTCTAACAAGGACTCCAGGTGGTCCAAAAAAAGGTCCCAAAGATGGGACACACATCAGCTTATCTGTCTAACACTTGGGAGGAGTGGGAGATGATTTTCTTTTAGTTGAGGCGCAGCAGGTTTGCTCCTACACACTCAGAGTACAACGAGTGTCACTATAAATCCACTTAATGAGCCCCCCACCCCTTCCCCAAGCCTCTGAGCCAGAACAAGAAGAAACATTTAACCACATTAGGACATCCTGAAGCCCAACAACATGTGCTGATTCTCAGCATCTTTCACTCCTGGCACCAGAGTCTCTACATGTAACCCCCTCTTCCTCCTCCTCCTCCTCCTCCTCCTCCCCGCCACCCTTTACTGCAGTTTGCATAATGTTTGATCTGTCAGCAGTTTAGCCCAAGAGTGACGTTATCCTTTCAGACTGTCTCAATAATTAAAAGCCGGGCTTTTAGAAGGAAAAAAAAAGAAAAGGGGGCAAAACTGGTGCTGTGGGACGTGCGGCGATCACTGCTAACAAGGTGACAGCCTCCTGTTGCAGGCTGTCCTCCATCAGTTCTGCTCTTCACAGAACGAAAAAAACAAACAAAACAAAAGCACTGGCCCAGGGACCCCAAACCACGCTTAGAGAGCTCCTCTTTTCTCTGATCAAACATGTTTACTCCAGGCAAAAAGTTCTTAGTTGGGCTTCTGTAAAACGGAAATGCTGAAGATTCAAGCAGAACTCATCTCCTAATCCAGTGTTGCTCCAACATCATCAGCCACGACACACACACACACACACACACACACACACACACACACACACACACACACACACACATGTTCAGCCCCTTTACTGCCTCTGTACCTGCACTGAGCTCCTTCAGCTGGAGTTCAGCCTCAGGGTGCTGCTCCAATGTGTTATTCTCCACACCCCTCCTACCCCCCCTCTTCTGTAGCCACTGAAGGCTGCTGTCAGCATC
>NC_051440.1:7331169-7368179 GCF_001649575.2 Kryptolebias marmoratus | reverse complement strand
GGGGGGGGGGGGGGGCAGACAGGGACAGAGACATCCTAAAACTTCTCCAGTCTTCCCTCAGCATCCCTGCTCTGACCCTCCTCCTCCTCCTCCTCCTCCTCCTCCTCCTCGGAGATCCGAGCTGTTAGGGATGATTCAGTGTGAAGCTGCTAATGGAGGAGGACAGCGTGAAGAACTCACACCTCAGATGGCAAAACACAGCTTTATTTATTTATTTATTTATTTATTTATTTTTATCTTACAGAAGCACTCCTAACGACGAGATGAGCGCCGCTCTTCATCAGAAGCCCACCTTTCTACTAGTTATTTCAGCGGACATCGTCGAAATGTGCTAGTTTTAGCACACGGAAGTGCTTTGACCACCGCAATTAAACACATTATTACTTTAAAGTTGTGGCTTCGATTGGATTATTAGCTCCATTAGTCTGAGATACAAAACGTCCCGACGTCTGAAAAAAAACATGGTTGTAAATAGGATGCCAAAGTTATTTTAATTTTTCTTTACTTGATAAACTGCCCGCAGTGGGAACATCTGACCACACTCCGCTCCATTATTGATCGATCAGTGACCCATGACAGCAGGAAGAGAGACCACTGTGATACTGAAGCTTCATTTGAGATGGTTTTTAAAGGAAAATAGATAAGGATGAAGCTGAGTGTGACATTAGATATTTGGTTAATCGCAGTCTAGACTTGGTGGATTTATATTTTTACTTAAAGCAAACAAAATATAATAAAAATTATAAATTTTATAATATGTGAATACATTAAATTTAATGTCTGTGGTTCAGCACTCAAAGAGCATATTTTTTTTTACACAATGTGCCATCCCCATTACTAAACAGATTATGGAAGGTGTCAAAGTCAAAGGAAACAGGAATATTATGATGTAAAAAGCCTTATAGATGTTTTAAATTCCCTTTTGAATGGCTCCATCTGGTGGTGGCGAAGTGAAACTACATGTTAAAACAAAGGCATCGCTGCTAAAACTAGTGGTTAAATTGTACTACTACTTTGTACCTCACCTCTTACTCAGCAGGTGCAATGTCACACTCATGTAGTTATTTCTGTGTCCGTGTCTGAGGTCGAATTAAGGTTAGGGGTTTGTCCCAGAAGGCAGAGGTTAAAGTTAAGGTTAGATGCCAGGAGTTAAGATTTGGGGCTAGAAATATGGAAAACATTAGGCTACACTTAAACTACACAAGGTATTAATAAGAAAAAACAAGAATACTCCAAAAAAATTAATCTTTAAAATTTGGGTGGCTGCCAAAGCAGGTGTAAGGCAGACCAGGGGCAGTATGAAGTGGACAAGTGTTCATATAGTAGACTAAAGGGAGCTCAAAGCGTATTGGCTGCGTATGAAATGTACTAAGGGGAGAACAGAAGAAATTGGCTAGGTAGAAAGTGGGCCATGGTGGATACAGAGGACCAAGGGGAGCATAAAGTAGATTAAAAGGAGCACAAAGAGAATTGACTGGGTACAAAGTGCAGATAAGGAAGCACAAAGTGCAACAAGGTGGCTATAAAGTGAACTAATGTGGTCAGAGTTGACCAAGGGGAGAATAACATGGACCAACACAACACTTATGGCCCTTTTCCACTAGCGCCTCTATAGCGTGGCTCGACTTGGTTCTTCACGGTTACAAGGCTTTTCCACTAGCAAGGATTCGTGGAACCAGCCCCTTTTTTTTAGAACTTACTTTGCTGTTGTTCCAAGTGTACCGTGCTGGCCTGAAAGCGCAATGTCAGAAGACTGTCAGTCACTGATTGGTTAGGGGGTGGAGTCACTGGTTGCATCACAGGGACCACTCTCTAACAACAAACCCGACCCGCCATTTTTAAATAATTCGGCGCAGTGACTGTCTTTTGTACTTTTTTCAGAGGAGTAATGGCAACACCGAATTTTCCCAGTCTTCTACGTGTTTAATGGTGTCTGGCAAGCAGCTTAATGGAGCATTACCGCCACCAGCTGGTAAGGAGTGTGGTGTCGATTTTTGGACTCTGGGACCGCCCATATTTACGATGAACCCACCCACTAGAGCTGTTACTGGAGTGTAATGGAGAACCAAGTCTATAGAGGCGCTAGTGGAAAAGGGCCGTAAGTGTTATGTTGGTCCATGTTGTTCTCCCTGTGGCCAACCCGAACCGCGTTGAACAGAGTTGAGCCAAGTTGAGCTGTCCTGTAGAGGTGCTAGTGGAAAAGGGCCAAAAGTGGACCAAGGCAGGTATGAAGTGGACCAAGACAAGTGAAGCACAGAGTGGACCAAGGTGGAAATAAAGTTGACCAAAAGGAACCCAAAGTGGATTACGTACAAATCAAGCCTAGGTGGGTACAAAGTGGACTAAGAGGAGTACAAAGAAAACCCTTGCAGGCAGCTTCACTTCATAGCCACCAAAGAATGGATGTGAAATTATCAAACTGTAAAAAGTACAAAGTGGCAAAAGTAATGATTAACCTAGAGCCATAAAACCAGCTCTGTAAAGTTTGTACTTTAGTGCTCTGTATTTCACAATAACTTCAAAAATTCATATTTTGTATGCGTATTAGAAAGGATAGCTTTAACCATCCATACTCTGTGTGTGTGTGTGATAATGTAGGGGGTGTAGGATCAAGTCAAACAACTCTCTCCAAAACACCACAAGGGCAAAAAGTGCTCATATAAAAACATATATTTATTGTTCTGTTACAGTTGGGTAATTTGATCAACAATAGTTGGCGGCAGGCCAGGAGACATACTGTACACATGTTTACAGAAAGCATTACAGAGCTTCTGTTCTTTAGATTCAGTGGCAGAATTATAACAACGCAGAGAGAGAAAGAGACAGAGAGAGACAGAAAGAAATCTGCATCGTCCATCGAACTGAACTGTTGGGTTGCGTTCAAGAGTCCTCCTTCAGCCAGAGTGGTTCTTCTCCTAAGCAGTCAAATTCACAAACGCAGTAAAAATACTGTACATTGTTCTCTGTGTGTTAATAAATCTTAATACTTAGATCTTCTATGATGGAGCCTTTGTGCAGGGACAGTGATAACTACTCACCTTTCTCTTCCACTAAAACATGCACGGTGGAAGAAAGTCAAGTAAAGCTTAACCAGATAAATGATTATTGGACTCTAAAGACAGAAATAGAGGTGCTCTGTATTCAACAAAAATAGTGTGTGGAATAAAATAGATTAAGGTTATATTGATATTTGAATTATGTAAAGGCTTAAATCTTTGCTTAAGCGGGCCAGCCACCAGTGCTGTCCCACGCATTCCTCGACACGTCTCAAACTCACTCCGACTTTGTCTCATTTTCAATTCCACGGACCGATAAGTTTCTACTGGACATCTGCGATCGAACAGACACAGGACGCTGATCTCAAATCTGTTGCCGTTTGCGCATATGGGAAGACAAACTTCGTCAGGGCAAATGAAGCGAAAGCAAAGAAGTGTTACGTTTTGTGCTGACGATGTCAACAGAAGGCTTTCGTTCGTGCATCGACTCGACTGGCTGCGGGCCGGAAGGCTTCGATCAATAACAGAGCTTGATTAATTAAAGCAGAAGGAGTCCGATGACTGACAGGTGGGGAACACACGTGGAGGATTTGCAGTGTGATTGGCCGGATTAAAAAGAAGACAAAGAAGGAAAAAAAAAAAGAGTACAGGAAATGACCCTCAACAGTGAGTTTGTCTTCAAGGAACGCAGCGTTACCGTGCCAAACAAAGCAGTCAAATTGGAGGATGAGTGTGATTCGAAAGAAGGTGAGACCAGGTCCAAACGTCCGATTTCTTTCAAATAAACAGATGCAGATCCTGAAATTCACAAGAGCCCTTCTCAGTCCTCTCCTGTCCTTCGTCTCAGCAAAGACATCCATCGAGAGACACCAGCGCTCAGACGCAATGTGCAAAAAAAAAAAAATCATCCGTAACACAGAACCGTTCAGAAACAACTTAACACAAACAGACAAAAAAATATTATTTTGCCGTCCCTGAAACATCCCGTCCACTGGAAGAAGGTATTCACGCTGAGCTTCACTTCGAGTTTAAGCAAGACTGAAACGAAAAGAATCAGTTTATGTGCCACAAAACTAAGTCTGCTCTGAAAAGCAAGTTTGTCTTTTTTTTTTTTTTTTTTACTGTTACTTTCAGGAAAAGCAAAAACAAAAACAACCAATAATTGCACATAGACCAGCAGCTGGGTAGTCCTGTCCCGGCTGAACTTTTATGTCAAAACTGTAACATCTAAAGGAGCTTGTTCTCCAACACTGAGCAGAAATGTCACCTTTGAAGGGAAAACAACATATAAAGCCGGTAAATTCAACTCCACTCAGGTTCTTGAATTTTTATGATATTGAATGAATTGTAGAGTCTAAGTTAGGCAAGCTTTGAAGTTTAAGCTCGGGCTGCAACTGCTGGCAACTAAACTGCAAGAAAATAGGTGCAGTCCAACTAAATTCTGAGTGTTTGTGACCAGCGACTCATGCGACCTCTAGGATTATAGGCTATTTTTTGACGCTACTGAATGTGGACATGATTTGATTTAAACACATGGAAAATCGATTATTATTTATTAATAATAAGGTCATGCTGTAGAACGCAAAAAGGCAAAACTCTGAAGTGCAGAAGTGCAGAGCCTGGAGCGTTCATGCTGTGTACACACTGGAGATGGCTGACCGAGACAAACAAGCGGCTCCTTCTGCTCTGAAAGCCAGTGTTGGAAGCATTTCGGCTTCTGGGAACTTAAAAGGGGTATATTAAGCCAGCAATGTCAAAGTTTAACCTAATTCAGACAAGGCGAAGCGAATTACAAAGTCCACTTTTACTGCGTTGAGTGCTTGAAAACTGTGCGCTATGTTTTGAGTTTTGGAGCCACAGTAGAACATGAACCCAGGATCAAACTCTGCAACGGCACCAAAAGTTGGGAAAACACTGAAGAAAGCACAAAGTGTGATTATGGATTCATTAATAATGATTTATAATCACACGGCAGCTCTCTGAATGGAGAGGTGCCTAAAGATTGCTTCCCCTAGAGGCCAAGTTTTTCCACAGTCAGTTTGTAGGCTGTGCACATTATCTTGTTGCCCACCTCCTCCCTCATAGTACCCACCTCAGATCACTTTATTACCATCTTGGCAGCCGCATCCATGTTTATGATTTAGGTAATCTACTGGAACACACTTTCGAAATGAAGATTGCCAGATTTGGACCAGTTTTTTAAATAATTATTTTTTTGTTGGCTTGGTTTTAGACCTCGACATTCAGGGCTGAAGTATCGGACGTTTTATGTCACGGTGGAGCTCCCTTGCAGGTGTCAAAACTCAGCTCTAGCACTCTTGAGATGGACCCGAGAGGCTCGCAACGACTCTGTGACTATATTGAGCGAAAAAAATTGTTTTTTGAACATGTTCAAAATGCATGCCACAAGGCTGCACGCCTCTGTGACTCACAAGGAGAAATTCAAAACTCCAGCGATTGTTTTGAGGCTCCGTCGCGAATATCGTTCACCAACTAGTTGCCAAGAGTCGCAGCCCAGTGAGATACCGACTTTAACAATAACAAATCTGTAAACCTTTTTGAGCATTCTGACAAAACACAACAACCCTGCTGAAACCCTGTAAATGAACCTTTGATTGGTTAGCTTGCGGCTGACTTTTGGTTTTAGTTATGTCATTCTGGGTTTAAAATCAGTTGAAATTCATTTTCAAGAATTCTTCATTACTTTAATTAGTTTTTTTTTTAAAACAATAACTTTTTGCTACGTTTTAAATGTTCTCCTTTAGTTTCTCCTCATAGTCTTTACAAATCTAAAAAAGAATCATTGAAAATGTTACAAATACATTATTTTAATGATGTAAATTAGGAGAAAACTTTCAAATCTTTGATGCTGTATAAAGTTTTCTGTCCAAAATTTGACTGTTGCCAAATGTGTGTAGAATAATAATGCACATCACTATTAAAACAATTTAGATTTATTCTATCTCATACGGCTTCAAATAAACCCAGAGACGACAGCGACTCGTATCTAATGCACAAAGCCGACAGTCTTGTAGAACTTGGCTAAAACATAAAACCTTGAAATGATCCCTCTCGTGTTTGGTTCTGATCGTAGAGGAGTATAAAACCACATGGTGTGTGAGGCTGACAACGTCACTGATGAGGAGCACAGAGATAACAGCTGATCCCGGCGCATCAGTTTGTTCTGAGCTTGATTTGAGAACACTGTTGTAATGTGGCTTTAACGGCGCCGATCATGAAGCTTCGCCGTGACTTGGCCTCTCGCTGTGTGGACTGATGAGGAAAACACACAGCCAGCTGTGAAATGTTAGCGGAGAACTGCAGCCGCTGCAACAACAAAGCTCATTTTTAGCTCACAATTTAACATCAGCTGAGGGAGCGCACAGGTGGGAAGTTGGATCTGTTGCCATAGTAACAGTTATAGGCTGAGGAACTCAGAGCGGCTGCGACTGAGTCAAGCGGAGGGTGTGTGCGAGGTGTGTTTGGGTTTGGTTCTGCTGGTTGTGGTTGTGATGGTGCTGCGGCTGCTGCAGGATGTGCACCACCCGGCTCAGGGTGTCTGTGGTGGCGAAGGCCAGATACTGGCAGCACAGCCAGTCCTCCAGACTCACGCTGCACGCCGTGTCCAGCGAGCGCTCCGCGAACTTGATCATCATCAGCGTCCGCTTCAGGTCCAGCCAGTTCTGGAGCGTGGCTTCGCGATGGCTCGCGGTGGCCCCTGACATGGGGCCTGTGGTGCTGCAGCCCAGTGCCTGAAACAGGTCCTCCCGGGGGCCCCAGAGGAGGCACTGCAGGCAGGCGCGGGCCTCCGACATCTGAATGCGCTCCGAGGGGTTGACGGTGAGCAGTAACCTGGCCAGCTGCTGCAGGCCCTGGGAGTAGAGCGACCTGACGGGCAGCGGCGGCAGGTCCGCCCACGTGTACTCCCGCTCCTTCAAGTCTGGCGTCTCCTCAAACGGGTTGGGTCTGTGCAGCATCTCGTAGATGAGAATGCCTGTCTGGAACTCGTCGCACTTGCGGTACTGCGTCGCTGTGATGATTTCAGGCGCCAGCCTCGACTGGTCGCGCAGCGTCCCGGGGTTGGTAGCCATCAGTCCACTCTTCTGTTTGGCTTGAGAGAAGTTGCTGATGATGAGGCGGGCGGGGCAGGTGGCGTTGGCGGTAGCGGCGTTGGCAGCGGTGGTACCAGAGCCACCGCCACCGCTGTTGCTGCTGTTGTTGTTGGGCTCGAGTAAGTCCAGATTCCAGGAGTTGCCAGGTTGGCACTGGACCAGCAGCAGGTTCTCCAGCCTCAGGTCACAGTGGGTCACGTGATACGGCTTCATGTGCTCCAGTCCGGAGCAGAGCTGCAGCAGCAGGAGGCAGACCTGACGCTCGTACAGCTCTGGGTTGTTAGCATGTCGAGGTCCCCCTTCTCGGACAAAGTCAGCCACTGTCTGGAACGGCACCTCCCGGGTGATGACCACCACTCGGCTCCTCAGACGGCCCACTGCGTTCATGTTAGCTGCTGCTGCAGTTTCCTCTAATTTCCCATTTGAGGTTGATGCTTTGGAGTCTTTCATTTTTGTGTCCATTTTAACTTCTTTCTCTGTTTCTGTCAGCGCTTGTTCCTCCTTATCGTCGTCCTCATCCTCTTCCTCTTCTTCCCAGGGCAGCAGCCGGGTGGGGACATCAGCCAGGAAGTGTCCGCAGTCCTGCTGGATGTTGAAGTGCACGGGGAGGCTTTGTCTCACAGCAAGACTGTGGAAAAACTGCTGCTGGGTGTCCTTCACGTGGCTCCGACAAATCTGGAGAAACAAGACAAAACATATACAGACATAAATGAAATGTTGGTGACACTGATGAATTTAGGGATCAAAAACATTTCATGTCCCATTTGGAACCGTTCCTGTACAAATACTGCAGCTTGTGCTGTTAATAACGACAGAGCTGTAAGAAGCAGAAAGCAGACTTTGAGGCTGTCACAGAGCAGTGAAACCAATCCCCATCTTTGTACCACAGTCAAAGCCTCTGCAGCCCGTTCCTTCTGCACATAAACCAGAGAGAACGAGGTACAGCCGAGTCACGGATTGGATCAGCCTCCGCAGACGTCACGACGTTCACTCAAGTAGAGTCCCAGTAAGCTACTGAGATTGTTTTGATATGATTAATAAATACTTTAGAGCCCCTTTCACTATATTTTCTGCTAACGTGCCCGAATGAACAAATTTCCACGTCAAAATTTTTCATATACAGTTTTTGTTCTTCAAAACTCACTGGTTGATATAAAGGAAAGTCTGAAACTTCAGGACGTGAATCAAAACTAAAAGTAAAATGGCTCATCTGTGAACGCAAATGTTTTAGAAAATCAAGCAGCACATGGTGCGCTAATTATTTTTCAAACATTTTGTTATCATAATTTTAAAAAATACGGGAGATTTCAGCTGCTTGATGCTAGAGATATTTCTGATATATTTTCAAAATGTTTATTATTGTTTATTACACGTTGTGGTACTGTTGATTAATAACTATATTTACTGATGATTAGTGGACTGTAATTATTTGAACAAAGTGAATTTTATTTGAACTGAACTAGACTGTTTAAGTGGAAACAAAACTGACTTGTATGTTATGTAAAATACCTTAAAAGACTTGTTGTGTATTGAATATTACACAGTTAAACTGAATGATTAAAGCATTCTGTGGAAAGGTTATGCACAAATAATATCATACCTGTTGTAGATAGCTGTTTGAGGAAGCTCAGTTTGGATAAATGGTTTAATCCTGGTGGGATTGATGAGTTAATATCTACTTCCAGTGCTGCCCAGATCAAAGTAGACTGCTGTCATCTTAAAACAACCTCAAACATGTCATAGCAGTTTGTGTGCTTACTACTTTAATACACCGCCACCAATTCACATTACACAATTATTACACTGAATTTGAACTGCAAATAGCAGCAGCAGTTAGCTGCAACACCTTTGGTGCAGCCTGGGATACTTCCTGGAGGAATACCATAATATTTCTTCTGACATAACCATGTAAAGTGAAACTGATGGTGATGCAGAGATACAGAATTTGCATGAACTGCTAAGAACTCATGAGGCTGAAGTTGTTTTAAGACAGTAATGAGCCACTTTGTTTTTGGCTCTTCTTGGACTAGTTGTTAGCTCATCAGTTTGGTCAGAGTTAAACTCTGTTTCTCTAAGTCCAATCTTAGATCACCCGAAAAGCTATCTACAACAGGTAAGATAGAAGCTGTTTATCCGAACTTCAAAAGATCTAAAGTCCAAGAAGATCTGAACTGCCTTTAAATCAGCTGCAGAACTGCTGTGGATGTTAGAATTTGGAGAACAATTTGAAACTTAGGTTTTAATCATAAAAGGTTCAGAGTCCACAATCATGACCAAATTGCTTACATTTTCTGTTTCAAATCATATTCGCATAATACTTGTTAGCACATATAATAGTGACTAAATCTGACCGTACCAAAGTCTGTATTACGTTCTTATCCATGGGTAATCTGCTAGGAGCATCAATGAAACTGTAAACCAGGAGTTTGTTTGTAGATGATGGAAAACATGAACGAAAGGAGGTCTCACAGAAAGCCAACACAACAATCAAAGTAGACAGAAACTGAGTAACCTCGATAAACAAATTAGATTAGAATATTATAACTTATTTGAAGGAGACAATGATGCTAAGTTAACTTGAAGTCAGACGTTTTCAGTCAGTGAGAAGAAAATCCAGAGAGAGTGGGTGCAATGTTTTATTTAAAGAGCATAAATGTTTGATCTCCACAACATATTTGTTGAAGTGCATCAAGACGGACGAGGAAAAGAGCCTGAGGAACAAGGTGCTGATGAGCATCAAGCTGGATAACTTGGCCAGCTGTAAGGAGCTAGGTCATTGTTTTCCTGCCTGGGAACGATCAATGAATGACAAATGGCAAAGTGTGTAATTGTTAGATTGAAGTGAAACAGGGTAGCTTCTGGACAGCTGAAAGGACGTTCAACAATGATGTGCACAGAAAGACTGCAAGGAGAAAGCTTCAGTTCTCTAAAAAAAGAAAAAACAGTCTCCTAAACATCCATCCATCCATTTTTTTTACCCTCTTTTTCTTTCTGGGTCGCAGAGAGCTGGTGTCTATCTCCAGCAGTCACTGTGCGAGACACGGGGGACACCCTGGACAGGTCGCAAGTCCATCACAGGGACACATAGAGACAAACAACCATTCTCACTTTCACCCAGGGACAATTTTAGAGCTACCAATTAATCTAACATGCAGGTTTTTGGTCTGTGGGAGGAAACCGGAGTACCCGGAGTAAAGCCACGTGAGCACAGGGAGAACATGTAAACTCCACCCAGAAAGGCCACAGGTCAGGAGGAGAACCTGCAGCCTTCTTGCTGGGAGGTGACAGCTCTAACCACTGTTCCACTGTGCCACCCAGTTTCTTAAACATCACAAAGTCAGATCAGAAGAGTGAAGACCTTCTGAATACTGACAAGAGTAAAATAAAACGTTCACCTTTAGTAAAGAACTGCCCTGATTGTGTGCACTTAATTAATCTGTGAAACACGGTAATGGTACTATTATGGTTTGGTAATGTTTTGCTGAATCTGGGTCAGGATGACTTGAAACAGTAAACTTTGAGTAGCGTCAACTAAATTGACAGTAAGATGTCAGAATATTACTCTGTTATCTGAATCCCAGGGGAAAGAGGGTCATTCAGAACGACAACATATATAACCCATAATACTGTAAATAAAAACAGTCTTAATCCAACAGAAATTACAATTCAAGTGAAGAAACATCCCAGGGTATATTGGACTGTGTGCAGAACGTGTGAACAGTTATTAGTAAAGTTACACACACTTTGCAAATCAAAGAGCTGTAATATTTATCATTTTCCCCAAGGAACAAAATAATGAGAATATTAATTTATTTAATGTTTCTGTTTCACTTGGTTCTCTTTTATTCTTTTTATGACTTGTGGGAAAATTTCACTTTGGTTTAAGTCAAATTTGTAAAAATGGAAAAAAAAGAAACAAATAAAGATTTTGAAATAATAAACAACACAGTATTTATTAATTATTTGGACAACGAAATTATATCAGCTTACGATTCTGGGTAAAAAGTTAATCAATAAAAATTTTGAATTACTGGTTTAGTCCCTCAAAAAAGCAATTCTGGTCTTCGAATATCACTGATGAAGCTGCTGTAAACCTGAATATGTGTCTTTTTTATTACTGCTACAACAGCCAAATTTATTTCCTTATTTCTTCTCCTAACTTGAAGCTTTGCTGTCAGGCTTGAATAATGTAGATTTTATCCCTCAGAGAGGAAGCAGACAGTGCTTTCTTCTAAGCAGTGAAACTGTAAGAAATGTGCAGATTCGTTGGATGTCACTGTTTTCTCTTCTTAACAGAGTGCTCCCAATAAATAGATCATTTAAAGTTTCAGAGCCACGTGATTCTGAATTTCCTGAGGTCAATAAATCATGTAAGCAATGCAGAAGGTGGATTATGAATTATAAGAACTGCATTAAAACTACTGCAGCATGTGAAAATCTTTTGAAGAAGAACAAACTAGACTTTTGGGCATGTGGAGGGCAGCAGCACATTTATTCAAACTGAGACTTCAGGAAAGTTAAATTGGCGTGTTGGGGCTTGTTTGTGTTCAGCTGGTTGCCTTTTTCTTTTTCATAAAACATCATAAAGAACAGGACTTTCTTTTGAGCCTGATGCTAATATGAAGGCAAAGCTTTGAAGTACAGGGAAGAGGAGACGGCCTCATGTTCTGTGAATAATGCAAGCTTTATCCAGATCTACTTTGGGTTAAAACTTCCGGGCTCTTCCGGCAAACTCCGCCACCGATCCCCACCATTTAGTTTCTCAGCTCGCACACACACATAACCTTGTACAGATTATGAACCTAATTGGAAAACCTCAAGAAAATATGACGACGAAAACAAAAGAAAAATAAGCATGCATGCATGCACAGGTTTTATTGCACAAAAACATCCCCTCAGGGCTCAAAGTCTAAGTGCTGGCATTTTAGGTTAAACACTTTTCTCAACCTCTGATCAGGAAGTGGGAGAGGAAAACTCAAAATCAACAAAACATGAGGATTTTATCAGTGCAAGCAAATCAACCAACAGACATCAGATTTTCTTTGAATTCCTTATAAAGTATTCAAAGCAGAGTATTCTTCTAAATGACTCATTAACAAGATTATACAAAGAAGTTTGAAAATAAGCTGCTGTGAGACTTTTACACTGAAAATGTAGCTTTTGGGAGAAAATCCAGCCTTTAATTGGATGATAGGACAAAGTAGTTTTAGTGTTTGTGTTTCATGGATAGAGGAGGTAATTAAACATAATGTAAAACCTAAAGACTTTCTTTACAAGTACATTATTAGTTCATGACATGAATAAATGATAAATAAACAACGACAGTGGTGAGTTTGAGTCAGGTCAGTAAGTAGACCTAACTGATCTACAACCAGAAAGACACCTCACCTTGATGGCGTAGTTGACCAGTGGGTTCTTGGCGTAAGAGGCAGTGTAGTAGACAGCATCTCCCGCCTCACAGCATGGTTTACCAGTGGTCAGTCTGAAGTGGGACCAGCTGTCGGTGCCAAATCTCAAATGATCCTTCTGACCAGCCATGAAGCGGTCCTCGCACTTGGACGTCAACTTCCGCAGGGTATCTGCGTGGAGCCCCCGGATCCTCCCCACCACCTCGTCCCAGCTGTCCAACCCCCTGTAAAGAGCAGGTCTCTGTGGTTTGGAGGAACCTCCTCCGGCAGCGCCTCGCCCTGCGGCCCGACCCCTCCCTGCCAACGACTCTGTACTGGGGAAGACCCTCTTCTCCCTCCCAGAGGTGGTGCTGGGGGCGGCGGGTGTAGGCTGGGGGGCCAGAGAGGCCACGCTGTTAGTCAGGCGACCCCTGCCGGCAGCTGATGGCCTCTCCAAAGAGTCCCCGCTTTCGTGGTCGTGGGCTCGATGAGCCTCAGAGCTGAGAGAGGAGCTCTGGCTGGCTGTCTCCCAGGTGGAGTCCAAGTCGTACAGAGGGTTGGCCACACTCAGGTTGGTGCCCCCAGGTTTAGCTTCAGCTCGAGGTCTTAGGGCGCCCTGGCTGGGCTCTTTGCCTCCCAAGGCGGGTTCGGGAGTGGAGCGAGGAACAACTTTCTTAGGTAGCGGCGGAGGCGTGGCTTTGGGTGCTGGCTGCTCAGTGGGGCCATCCAGGTCGATGGAGGCCAGGGTATCGCTGGAAGATTTAAGGTTCCGCGGCTGCTTCAGTGGGATCATATTGGCTCGTGATTGTCCTGGAGAAACAAAAACAGAACATACGTTTCTTAAATAAGAATTATTAAAATTCAAATTAAAAATCTCTAAACTAGTGGTGTCCAAATTTAGCACTTCAGGGCTACAATCCTGCATGTTTTAGTTGTTTTCCTGCTCCAACATGCCTGATTCAACGGTTGAATGATCTCTTCAGCATTTCTTTGAGTTTTGCAGAAGTCTAAAAATTACCCACTCATTCAAAGCAGGCATGTTGAAGAAAAGAAACATGTAGAATAGCAGCACTTGAGGACCAGGATTGGACACCACTAGGCTAAACTACTGCACCACAAAGTTGCTACTACAGGAACAAAAAGTGTTAAATTCAATCTGGAGCTAGGTAAGAAAGTCCTGGAAATAAAAAAAGCATGAAATGTGTTGACATTATAAACAACGTAATTCATGGTGACCCAACAAGTAAAACCGCATTAGTTAACGCAGCCTTAACACAAACCTTTTAAATTAAATGTTAGATTCTTTTATTGCACTACACTTTAAAGGAAAACGTTACATATTTACTCCACATTTATTTTCAGCAGATTAAATCCCTTTTTTTATTTATACATGCTTAGACTTATTGTCATTGTTGGGAATCTTTCAATCTTTTGTTTGTTCAAAACATCTCAACCTTTCCTTAATTAAAGATAGGAAATAACTTAAGAGTCTTATAGGTCTGAAGGGAACTTTTCAACAAGACATGTTCTGAGTAACTGGTCTGCAAAGTTAAAGATTTACAAAGACAAAGCAACATTGAAAAATAATGATGCCAAAAGTTATATAAGCTTAAGGATTGCCCATTCAAAGATTTCTCTTCCTTACAGCCATTACAGAGTTACTTGATTCTTTTTACTGAGTTCAATGGCTTGTGAAGATGAGAACCTGACTATGGAAGTGTGCTTTGGCACGTAAGGGAAGTGGCGACCATGAAAAAAAAAAAGAAAACTGAACCAGAAAGCAGGACAGCTTGGAATAAGTTGTTTCTCAAACCATCCGGCTGCCTGCCTCAGTCTGCAGTTCTGCTCTGCAGCAAAGCTGAAAGAGGGATCACGGAGAACCAATTTATCCAGGGCTTGATGTGCCCTAAATGTCTAAAATGTTTGTGCGGGGAAATTAAAGGGTTTAGGAGTTTATTAGACTTCTTGAACCTTTTGTTGTCGGGGAGCACAGAACCAGATGAGTCAGAGACAAATATCTGACAAAATGAAATGAGCAAAGAGGTTGTGCCTTTTGCATGACAGGAATAGAAAGAATAAACTACGTGGGTTCATAAGGTCACAGACAACCATCAGTGCTGCTTTAACTCACCAGGGAACACCCGGGTCTGTTGGAAGATATTTCTGTGAGGCTTCTGTATAAGAAGATCATGTCTAGGAAAGTCTCTTCCTGGGCAGATTTACTCATCCCACCACTGTGCTGAAGGCACATGTTTGAACAAACCATTTCTGCTTACAAAACTCTACTGATTGCAAATTCTAGTTAAAACAGGATGAGTAACTCCTCACGTGGAGGTCATGCTGCCATCGTCTTAAGGATGTAGTGAAAGCTTTAAGGCAGGGCATTCAGGATGAAGTAAATGAGTCCCGGTAATCCTCCCTGGAAATGAACATATTTAATGTGTTCCTCGACCAATCTGCTGTAATCCATCCAAGGAGGCAGACATCTCCCTCGTCCAGTCATACGGATCTTCTGTTGCAGCACTGAGACTTAACTGAATTACATAACTCACTTTGTTACATTAAATAATCTAACAAACTCATTTCAAGTCAAATTTAAAATCAAGCACTGGATGGATTTTAACCAAACTTTCCGTAAGTAATACCTGGATGTAGGTCTACAACTAATTAACTTTTGAAGTCGACCAAATTCAAGATGGCTGCCACAACCATCTGACTGTTGGAAATACAAAAATGATGTATAACTCAGCTAATTTTGCAGGTAATAATGACACAAAATTTGATGTGGTAGTAGCTGAAAGTCATTCACGACACACATTCTGAGCTACACATTGCACAACAGCTCTGCTTAAAACTTTGCCATTAACTGCTGGCAACACTGCTTGTCTGTTAGCAAAATATCTGATGAACAACTGGACAAATTCTAATGATGCTCTCAGAAAGCAGTTGTTGGGTCCACATCTACAAATCTAACATTTTAAGTCAACCAAATTCAACCTCAGCAAACACAAACAGCTCTAACTCAGTTTTACAGATACGGAGCTAAAAATTGCTGTGGTAGTAGTTGAGAGTGATCCTCAATGCATACTTTGAGAGCTAACATCTCCTGAGATCTTACATGAGATTGCACAAATTATCATTTATAAGGTCTGGCCATAATTTTTCTTATCATAAGATAACCATAGTCTATAACTTTGGCATAAAAAGCAGCGGGTGATATACAGTCCTTCAAGGAATACTAAACCTTTACATGATTTGGTTTGTTTTAAAGTAAAAAAAAGTCCAGTTGGCTTTAATTGAACTAACTAGGTTTACTTTACTTAATCAGAGTTTGAGAATGTTGTTATGCACATTGACTGTAATTTTTCTAATTTTTTAATCCTTTCCATCAACCTGTTAGGGGACTGCATGTTATTTTGCTGATGTCACTGTACAAAATCCAAGTTCAGATTAATCTTAATCTTTTTGCTGTATAATCTCAATTTCTCAGTATAGATGTCAAAATAAATTCCAACCAGCGACATTCCTGCGCAATAATTTATGGCTAATGCAAAAATATACTGTCACAAACACATTCCTCGTGGTTACTGATGTCTATTTTCTGGTTTCATCTCCCCATAAACTGCAAGGGATACAAAAAAAGAAATTTCAACATAGACGTGTATTTTGGAAAAGAGATGAAGAATGTGACAAAACTAACTCTGACACTGCAACGAAAAGAGAAGTAAAAGAACAAAAAATGAGGGTAAGAATGAAGCAGATAGTGGGTGGCCACTGGTGGTGAAACTGAGCAGGAGACAACACGATGAGCAGAGAATCAGATGAATACAAGGAGATAAAAAAAAAAAGTAAATCAAGCATACCTTAATTCCACTAATGCCTTAAAGTTTTTGTTAAGCGTGCTGCAGCAGCTGAGCTGGGAGGCAGAGTGAAAAGCTCTTCATCTCTGAGAGTCTGAGAGGAGTCGCTGGTTGCCAACAGGCAGGCTCAACACTGAAGGTTTCTGACTGAGAGAGGCAGCGAGTGCTCTGCCTCCTCCTGCCTGATGCTCTGATTAAAACAGAAGTTCATGCACACGAGCGGACGAGAGAGAGAGAGAGAGAGATAGAGAGACGCTCGTGTCCGTGTGAAGAGGGAACGTTAAAAAGCAGCAGGGAGAACGAGCGCGAGTCAATTTGTCAAATCAAATCCCGACATGCTGCGCATCTCGTCTCTCCGCTGCCAAGCAAATGTGATGCACATCACCCTGCGATGTTTGTTAGTTTGTTATCAGACCTACAGAGAGGCGCTCTCTCCTATCTCGTCCCTCATTAGCAGAATGTGGAAAAGTAAAAATAGGCTCTAGGCAGCTCATCATACGCCAACCGGGGAGTGATTTAATACAATTTCAACACATCTACCCACACTGCAAAGTGCACATTCTAAGCTTTATAAATCCTGCAGTTTAAAAGCACACTCTTTAAAAAAAAGGCTTCATTAGCAAGTAACGCAGAAAAACAAAGAAATATTTGAACCCTGGTGAGTCATTTAACTCAAAAACAAAAACCTGCATAAAGAGAAGCACCTCCTCAATACATCTGCTCCCCAAACCCACACTTTTATCACTTTGTGCTTCTATTTTTCTCCTCACACCACTTGATTATACTTTCCCACTCATTTCAGAGCTTCATTTTTTGTTTTTTTTAAAAAGTGGCCACCACCAGCTGACAGAAGTGCTACCTCTGTCCCACTCCCTGCTGCAGCAGCGCCAACTCGCAACACTGAGGTACTGACAAAACCTGCAGATAAAACCCAAGCTGGTAAGTTTTATAATTATGACAGCACATTGGAGGAATACAAAAAACAGGTGAACAGTGTGTCAGAATTAAGAACCATTAAATAAAATGTTCATACCACCTCTCAATTATTTACAGGCTTCTTTCTTTCACAGCTAAAAAGGCCACCTGATGGGAAATAATACCTTTCATTACATCCAGCTTTTTATATTGCCGTGTCAGAGCAGACAATCAGGATCCATCAGAGAACAAAGTAAGCGTATAATTAGTGTCAGATTATACTCGAGCGAGGGCAGTAATACATGCAGCAACACTGCGGTTGGTTGTGAAGTCGTAGGTGGAATTCTTTTCCCATATAAGTCATAGAGGAACCACACAATAAAATCTAGTTTGATGTTTTGTTCGGTAACCAGTGTCATCTGTTAACCGTGTTTGCAAGTTTTATATGATCCACACGACCCCCTAAGGCAGGGGTATCCAATCCTGGTCCTCGAGGGCCACTACCCTGCGAGTTTTAAATGTGTTCTTGCTTTCAAACACCTGCTTTAAATGGATGACTTGTTGCCATGCTCCTGGAGAACTGGATGATTTGGTGAGGAGGTAATTAAACCATTTGAATCAGGTGTGTTGGAGCAGAAACACCTAAAACTCCCAGGACCGCGGCCCTCAAGGCCTGGAGTTTGACACCCCTGCCCTAAGGTGTCAAATTACAGAATATTAACAGAAATTGGAAGAGACGCTATTAAGGATGGGCGTTTTTTAGCAAAAAATCTAGAATTTGTCAGTACTTTTTTTTTTTTCCATTGACTATTTAAATTCCCCCCCACCAGTTTTATAAATATTCAAAGAAAAATCGAGTCTATGTAGAACACAAAGGGGCAGATCGTGAGTATTCCCCACGAATGGGAGGGCTGGACTCGCAAAACGTGTGGGGGGGATGCACATATTCTGGCAGTGAAGCTGAGCTCACCCATGAGCATGGTTTTCACTTTATAATCCTTTCAGAATAAACTACAGTAGCAGATCCTCATTCTAATTTACTTTTTTTTTGCTTTTTCTTTTTGTTTTGGGGTGGGGGAGCATAGGCAGTAGGTGTTGTGCCAAAAAAAAAGCACACAGACTGGAAAAGCATTGTTGGGAAACAACTTCACCATTAGGTGCTGTAATATAAAAAATAAGTTAATAAATTAAAAAAACTGGTCAGCTAGTTGTAATAAATCTCTGTTTGCTCATTTTTATTTTATTATAATACCTCTCCACCCCAAGTGTAAATAGCTGCTAAAAGTTTGAAATCTTACCATAACTATTCTACTTTTAATAAATATGTTTAAAGAATACTAAGATATGAATACAAAAATATGAGTTCAGGAGTAATTTGTTTAGAAAAGCAGAAATGTAGCATAAAATGTAGTCATTTTCCAAAAGTCCTCAACTTTCTCAAACAGGGTTTTCAGGAAAACCAGACAGCAATGGGAGACACAAGAAATCAACAAAGATAAAAGTATGTTCATGTAAGCGATCTACAATCAAATGCCCATTTCTGCAAGTTCATTCCTGTGAACTTGCATAGTTTAAGGAGGGACACGAGTTTTGATGATAGTGCCAACAGGGACAGAAGCGCTAGCTTCAGGGCAAAGATTTTCCACCTGCAGCTGACATAACATATTTCAAGTTATTCTGGGAAGCAGAATGCGGATGACAAGAAGTGTTGAGATTTGCAGCTCCAGTTGTTTTAGGAGGGAATAAATTACGAGTCTGTCACATAAGGAAGTGTGCTGATGCTGGAGAAAAGTCACGTAACTAAGAACTGCACAAACTGAGCAGTTGAGAACTTGTTGTTATGCCCATCTGCTGGTTAATTATGCTTAAAGGTACACGTACAAAAAAAAGAAAAATTATTTCATTATTTTCTGTTTGACAAAACCACCTTATTTAAACCATAGAAGCATTTTGATTTTGTGACAGAGACACTGACTAACAGTGTGTAAAAGTCAGCTTATTGAAACTTTAAGACACCATTTTTTTGTCTTGAATGGGCTTTTCTTACCCAGGTTGCTGTAGGTCGCGCTGCACTGGCTGGAGGCCAGAGAGTGGTTCCCGTCCTCCTCGGGCTCTCCGAGGCTAGCGCTGCCCTCGCTGGCTGAAGCCGGTATGGCAACCCGGTTGGCATGGCCATCCTCGCCGTCCCCGAACACCAGCCCCAGATTCACTTTGGCAGGCAGAGGGATGACAGTGGGCAACTCTCCCTGATTCCTGGCGCTGCTCGCTGGTACCTGGCTGCACATGAGACAAAAAAAACCCAGCATGGCTATTTTAGCTCTGCATCGTGGCATACTTCCTCTCTTGATTCTGTGTGATTTTACTTGTTTCTAATAACTTTTTTTTTCGTGATCTTTTGGTAGCTTATTATTCTGCTTTGCACAAAGATTCCATCTAAAAAAAATAAAAGAAAAAGTCATAAAATGTATGGAATAAAATTTGTGAGCTGTACTATGAAAACAATAGTGTTGCTAAATGATAAACAGTTTGCTTTAGTGAAGTGTAATCTGTCATGCAAAATATTTGGTTATGTTCTGATCTTTTATGAGTACATTTCAACACGCACTCAATCTCAACAAGTGATGGAGTGGAGATTGCACAGTTCTAAGCATGTTTGTGAGTGTGTGATGTGTTTTTAAAGGTAACACACTCAAAACGTGAGGGAAAGTGGAAGAAGGAGGCAAAGCAGGTCACAGTAGAGTGTGGTGATCCTGTGTGTTTGGAAGCATGATGTGACAGTCCTCAGCTATGATTTGACAAATTTACAAAAAGGCGAGATACACTTAACCAAATCTGCCGCAAATCCGCTCCTGCGGTGCTTTTCAGAGTGACTTGCAGCCACTGAACATGCGATGTGTCCTTTGACAACAGGAGGCAATAAACTGACGGTGACTGAAGTGTTTCTGCTGGAGATGTGGGTCACGTCTTACAGCTAGAGGGTGTTTCAGTGTGTTATCGCTGTGGGAGCACAAACTGAGGAGAACTCCAGTCTCCGTGTCAATGTCCTGAGGATGCTGAGGAGACTAATTCATTTGCCCCATAGTAACTGCTCTAAATACTCTTATCCCATCAGTTACTTTGGGTATAAATAGATATTTAAAATGTGGTTTCTTAACAGCTGTAAATTTACTGGAATTATTTTTAGAATAGGTCATATTTTTCTTATTTTAGCTAGTCTGCATCGACTCCTTGTAAAATTCAGAATAGAAATTAAATCTTACTTCTAACATACATAGTTCTCAACAGCCACACTCCATCTTACATTAAAGTTCTTATTGTTCCTTATTTTCCTAACAGAACACTTCGCTCTCAGACTGCAGGTTTACTTATGGTTCCTAGAGTTTCTAAAAGTAGAACAGGAGGCAGATCTTTCAGTTTCCAGGCTCTTCAATTATGGCACCAACTCCTAGTTTCTGTCCGTGTGGCTGACACCCTGTCTATTTTTAAGACTAGGCTTTCCTTTTTGATAAATCCTATAGTTAGGGGATGGCTTGAGTTTTCTAAGCCATCCCTGACACAGCAGATTCCCACTGCAGATCTTAATGCTCAATTACGATTTTTTTGCTCAGATCAGATTTTTTTTTGCATAGTCGTTCACATTATAATTTAAATGTGACCGTCATCAGACTCCAGTGTGAACAGTAAGGACCTAAAGTGGCCTGAATGCACAGAAGATGATGTGACGCCACATGCAGCACGCCGTGATTACAGAGGTAAATATGGATGCTAAACATGTTAGCATGTTGTTGAGCAGTCAGAGGTAACAAATTATTAACTGCCATGCTTGTTTTGTCCAGTGTTTACATTTGATCTTGCTGCTTCCCAGCGCAGAATTGCACTTTTGGAATGGGAATGATGATCAATCCCTACATGCTAGTATCGATACGATCTGACACCAACATCAGATTCACATGTCGGTGTACTGGACTTCTATTCTGTAGCTGAAGACGTGTGAAGTTTCGAGTTTTAAACTGCATGACGTTGGTGTCAATAATGTTGGTATTTGAATTGATCCTCATACCTGGACTTCAGTGACGTAAAAGTCAGATGAAATGCAACAATGCGATTTAGTACTGCATATGAAAGTGACCTGGGTCGATTAAAACAAATTGGATTTGTCATGTTCAGACTGTCATTAAAAAATCAACAAAAAACATTTGCCTACAGTGTGAAAGCAGACCTTATATACTGTTATACTGTTAAAGGCCTAAACTGCTGGAGAACATGAAGGCCACATTTCATCCCTCTCTACTCTGTCTACTCTCCGTGTTTCTACATGCGGGTTCATCACACAATAATTATTGAAGCAATTCCAGGAAAAAAATCCTACCTGTCAAATAACCCTAAATTTAGAACAGAGTTTGAATGCTAGGCCTGGGGTCTATCTCCAGTACATTTCTGCCTTTATCTCTATGATTTACACTTATTATACATCAAGTAATCTGTGGCTTAGTTTACCTCAGAGTAAATAATAAACTCCAGTTTGCTGACCCCTGATTTGATTACTGTTTAGCTATGGCCTTTTAATGTGACCTCTTTAAGATATTACAGCTTCACGCCACCTGTGCTGCGGCCCGTCAGGTTAGGTGACAATTTAACCGTCTGCAGACTTTAACCCCACTGTACTAAAAACAGTTTATATGACCTACATGTACAAGCGTTTGCCCATGTACCTGCAACTGTTCCAAAATGTAGACTTTATTGTGGTGTCGAATTGTTGCCTTAATCTGGCACTTCCAGAAACGTCTTTGTCAGTCATATCTTATAAAAAAATGAGTAAAAGCTCACAAAAAGTTCAGTTTGTGTAACACCCACATGTCATGTACAATTACAGCTCATTAGCAATAATGTCTTGATTCAGATGTGTCATTTCCTGTGACTGTAATAAGGCTTACACATGTCCCTAATGAGAGTTATGATCAGAAAACAAAAAAGTCCCTAAAAGTACAGCTCAAGAGAGACATTGCTCATAAAGTATGTTGTTCACAATACTGTGGTGAATTTTTATTCAAATCTAGAGCTCTTGTAACGACTGTACCTGTACTTAACTCTGTATCATCTAAGAGTGTAAAATCCAGTATTAAACCCTTGTTTTCTTAGATTTATATAAAAAAAAGAATAATTTAAATAACATGGGGAAACATTTAAAAGATAATTTGAGGAATGTCTATAAGTAGACAGTAAGAATGTGTTAAGACAAAAGATAGTTATCCTTTTAGAAGTATAAACTTTCCATCCTTGAAGAATTCAAATTCTCTGTTCCTCCAACAGCTTTCATGAATAATAATTTTAATCCTATTATTGTCCTTTTCTGTTTTGTAGCACTTCGGGGAGCTCAGCCCATGTGTTCGTCTATCCCTGGATAGTGTTTCTGAGAAAAACACCAGCTCTAACATGTTTACGGCCTGTGCAGGCCATAAACCACCCGTGTCTCTTCCACAGAACCGAACACAGTGCAGAATTTTAGGAAGTGCCAGCAATAAACAGACACATGACCAGAATAATGTGAGATAATTAAATAAATAATACAAAAGAAACAAGTTGGAAGTCCATGAAGACAGGATATGAAAACTAATACTAAAAAGGAAACTCTATAAAAGTGTATATTATTCTCATATTTCATTACTATTGAAAAGTTAACTCTTTTTTTATCTCTTCTTTATTTCAGAAAACAAGCAACATTGATTCAACAAAGAACAATTAGTCACAACACTGCCTGAAAGCGCACCGAATCACAAAGAAAACAGTTCCCACCAACTAGTCCTGTCTGAACAAAACTTGGATGCACATCTTAGGAAGTCTTTGACACAATAAATACCTTTATAGCTGCTTCACGCTTCAGTGTCAGGACCTGACTTGTTCAGACAGCACAAAGCAGCCTCAGTGCGTTTCACTTTTTCTCAGATCCATGCTGAAAATGTCCGAAGCACTTTACCTTAAAACCTCCTTTCTGCCCGCTAAGTCAACATTACAGCATGTGACTAAGGCGGTCACAGGCTACAGAGGTGCGTAAAAGACAAGGGCTCAGTTCTTACCCACTGTACTGACTCACACAGCTTCCCATCTGAACAGGTTGAATACAAGGCAGGAGAAATCACATTCTAGGTCGATCGGTCTACAAGTGGTATGAGGTGGCTTGCTGTAAGGCACAAAATGCTGTTTTCCTGCAAGTGATCTTTACTGGCCTCCGTGTGCTTCTCCCTCTTTGAAAGCTCTTACCTGTCTAAGGTAATGTGTGTGTTGGCCAGCCCAAAGGACACGCCCACTGTTCACCAATAAAACTGCTTTAAGTAAAGGAAAAAAGACCTGCCGAGTTAACCCCTTGTTTGCAAATAAAAGCAGTGTTTTTTTAGAATGACCTTACCTGAGTAGCAGCTTAAAAGTATGTATCACTAATCCGTTCAGGCTCACAGAAAGTCATTAAAATGTTAGGACCGTAGCTGATTTGTGTCATTTAGTTTCATAGATTATACAATATCACCATTTACTGATGTCAGTGAATATTCATTCAGTTAGATGAGGAAAATGAGGTACTGATATACTCTAAACTGATGAAAACTATTAACCAAAATTCTAAACTGAGACTTGAACAGTCAGTAGTCAAGACTAGCTGTTAATAATCCTTTAATATCTGTAACTAAAACATGGGGAGGCATGCACTGGGCTTTCTTCCCTCCCTCTTCTTCCTTCTACACAAGTAAAAGAATTTGTCAAGGACAAAGTTTTCAGATAAACTCAAAACCTTATGCCAATAACCCCAACATTAAATAAACAATTCAATAATAAATACAAACACGCCAAATGAACATGTTAGGGACTCGTGTTCGTTCCTGATTTATGTGGACTCGTGCTCTAATTTTTCAAAAGTTTTAAACAGTTTTTCCATTTTCTTTTCTTACTGGATAGTGAAAAAATAATAATGTTAAAAAGCATGGCAAATACTTGAATGTGAATTAAATTAAATAAAATAACAGAAGTGTTCAGTCTGACATTATGAATGCAAAAAGACAAGCACTTAAAGCAGTGTATTCATAAAAACAGATTTGTTTTACCTTGAGTATGCTACATTAGGCACAAATAAGGACCAATTATTTCAGCACTTATTATTTCACAAGTGCAGTGTGTTCCTGCTCTACTTGCAAAAACAAACAAACAAAAAAAACCTTGCAGAAAACTGGCTTTAAATGCCACAGCTAATCAGTGCTCTGCTCATTGATATTCGTTTCTGTGTAACCTGTTTGAACTTTCAGTCCAGAAGAAGCTCACCCCAATAAACTTGTTTTCAGCCTTAACCAAACATCTGATACAACTAGCAAAATGAGTCCACATCTGAATTTTGTACCACTTGTTATGAAGTGAGAGAGAAGACAGAAACTTCAGGAAGAAAGGCAGCAGAACATCAGTTAAAGGTAGAAGGCAGGGGGAGGGTTACAGAAAAGTTTGAAAAGAGACAGAATGAGGCCGACCTCTTGACAGTACAGAGGAGTAAAATATTTAAGAGTTCCCAAAGCTTCAGGCTTAAAGGAAAGCATGTACTGGGAGTGCTAAATTAAAGACGCAAAGAAAAGGGACGAGCAGCAAATAAAAACAACCCAGAAAACATTGGTTGATTTATGTGAAAAAAAGGGGCAGAGTAAAAAGAATGTAAAGAAAATAGTAGGTTGTACAAGTTTTGAAAAGGGCTAACTCTAATAACGTGAACTTGTGAACTGCTGCAGGATGCCGAATCTGAACCGCATCATAGGCGTTAGTTGTTGCACAACCTCAGTTTTCCAGGGTTGGTAGCATCCAACATACCAGTAAACACCAAAAATGTAAATTTAAATATTGTTTCTGTTAGGCAGAAATCTTGTATCTCCAAAATCACAATTTTTCAACAAGTAAGAAATAGAAGAAAACCCAAAACAACCCCCCCAAAAATCTTTCTTTTCAATTAACAGTGTGTTCAGAAGTTCACAAGCTCTTTTGAACACTTTTGATTGGTTAGCCGCCCATAAAACCACAGACAGATGGGAAGGGTTATCAATAAAGTTGATTTATGCAAAAACATGAAAATGATGAAAAATGGAGATGCAAGGTTTCGTGCCCGACAGCAACAACATGTAAGTTTAGTTTGAAGCGTGATTCAAGAGGCACATACAACCCAATATGATAAGTTGTTAAATTTAAAATCCTATTATTAACTTTAACACAGCAACATATAACAGCTTTATGTAAAATATATCTCTTCCTTCCTTATAGTACAAGCTCTTTCCCTATGTCTTTCTTTTATCCCTACATTTGTATACATTGACAGGATGGATATGTGTGCATGTTTGTGATTGGACATGCTTTAAATACAGCGTTTGGTTGTTTCTCTGACCCTTTGTTGAATACATTTAACTGATTAATGTAATGCAATGCAGAGTAAAGGCACTTATAGTAATCAACAGGACAAAAAAAAAACACTGAAAAGAATGGAGTTGTAACAGCTTTCCAACCTTACTTCTGAAGTAGAAAAGCCACAAATTCAGTGTATCTGATACAGTCATAGGTGTCAGTCAACTACAAGTAGTCACACAACAAAAACATTCCCTCCAGACATAGAAACATCAGATTTAAAAACACGTTATCAAAGAACACAGGAACAGATTAGGCAAGACAGATTAATGCTAGTAAGACAGCCTTGTTTAAAGCTCAGACACAGCTTGAGTAAAACAAAAGCAGGGTTGCACAGTAAGCTAAGGTAAGAGACAATATTACAGGAGAGTTTGTAAAGGCAGTGCAGGTCCTGTAGTCAGCTGGGAATGTAGAGAAGCAGATGTGTTTCAAATCCAACACCTCAAAATTCTGTGACGTGGAAGATGTTAGAAAGAAAAAGAAAACCAACAACTTTGCCACTTTTGAGGTTAAATATCTTAATTTTAAGCCGCAATTCTTTACAACTTAGTTTTAGTTTATCAGTATTTTGTTTTCTGATAACATCTGAGCATAAAAACACTGGACCTACATTTGCCTTTGATTTTTTAACCCTCTCAAGGCAGGCGTTGCAGATTTGCAACAGCGAATTGCATATACCTAATTACTCTACATTCATATTTTATGAGCCTTATTTTACTCAGATGATAATTTCCCCAAATATCTGATTTTTCCTGTTACTAAAACTTAATTTGAGCCTAAGAGGGTTAAGTATCTAATACAAACATCCTCATTTTTGTAGTTATCTGTTAATAAACAGCAGAGTGAGTGAAACTTAGAAATACCTGTGGTTTTTGCTGATGACGTCTCCTCCGGTGGTTTCTGAGGACTGTGTTTGCCCTGGGCTCAAAGGTCTATGGTCCTTGCTTTCATCCAGTGCTTGTAGATCAGTTTCTTTGCACTGCTCTACACGTAGCTCTCCTTCCCCATCTCCAGGGCTGCTGTGAGTGTCAGGTTTGTAGGTGAAAATAATGGTAGGCTTCTGAGTGGGATCCTCAGGTTTGGCCTCTGTAAACCAGTGTTGAGGCTGCACAGGTGGTGGTGGAAGAACATGAATGACTGTCCCATCAAGGCCAACCAGCTTACCCTTCTCCTTGTCTTTCTCTGCCTTCTCTTTCTGCTCATCGTCATCTTTCCGCCGACGAAAAAAGCTCCTAAAGGAGATCCACCGTTTAGGTTTGGAACTTTCAGTTGACGTACGTCTTCCTTCTCCACCAGGACTTGCTTCACCTTCACTCGGTCGTACAGGGGAATTTGAGGCAGAGCTTTTTGTCCAGTTACTGAAATGTCTTTGAAGTATGTTAGAAGCATGGTATGGGGAGGATGTGGATCTTGGAGGAGGGTAGGGGGCACTGGGTTCTGATCGGGGGCTGTAAAGTGGGACAGCAGCCGAGGCACTTTGGGATTTAGACAAAACCTTAGAGAAGTTTTCTTTTTTTGGCTTAGAAAGACAACCATCAGTGCTGGAAAAGAGAGACTTGGGTCGATTAAGGGTCTCCTTTATGGCATCAGGTGGGAGTGAATACAGCTCTTCAGAACTAAAAGTCTTGGTTTGTGCTGAGGGTGACTCTGGGGGAGACTGAGGAGGCTGGATAGAGGCCACAATCTGTGATAGTACAGCACTAGCTTCCTCTCTATGACTTATAACTGTCCCAGAAGATAAAGTTGAGCTTTTATCATCATCTTTCCAGGAAGTATCATCTCCAGCTGTCCAGTAAGTATGTTGAACAGCATTACTAACAGGACTAGCTTTAGTGAGATTTGCAGTAATGGCAAGATTGGCAGAGGAATTTGTTGATGTAGTGGGAAAAAAGGCCCCAGGTGCAGAGCTCATTACAGTGCTTGTTACAGTGCTAGTACCTGTAGTGGTTTTAGATAACAAATTTAATGCTTTTGGTACTGGTTCAAGAGGAAATTTCATCTCCTCAAATGAAGTTCGCTCTGATGTTCCCCTCCCAGAGAGAGTTTTCTCTGTTGAGGAGGAATGAACACTCTCAGAGGATCCAATTTCTTCATAGGTATGGCTGGTAACCCTACTACCTGCCCCTTTTGTTTGTGACTGTTCCCCATGGAGTCCCAAGAAGCTCTTGTACACAGCAAGATTGTCGTATGCACTTGGATTGATAACAATTGGTACCTTGACCGCATTCTTGGAGCTGCGGGCATAAGCTGGCTCATCTCGAATAATAATGGGAAAAGGAGGCATGCCCGCATTATTAAAGCTGTTAAACTTGATCTCTGACAAGTTGGGGGATTTTACAGGTACAGTTCGAGAGGAAGACAACCCTGCAATGGGAGAAGTTGGGGCTGACTTATGACTGCAGAACTGAGCAGTGACAGAAGCACCAGGAGGGCTCCCGATCCCTAGATCCACTTTAGGTATTTTTTGGCGAGGACTTGTACTTGATGTCCACACTTCTTGGTAGCGTACAGTGCCTGGTTTCTTTCGTGGAATACCTGACTGAGCAATAGATGAAGGTGATGTTGGTCTTAATGGGGAAGATGGAGAAATAGGGGACATTGGAGATAGAGGCTGGCCTAAAGGAGTGCTACAAAATGATGTAGGACTGGAGGGCTTTGAAAGATTTTTGGGTTGTGGCAAAGAATCTGGTATTTGTTCATCCTTATTGGCCATGGATGCTGAAACATCTACCACGGTGTAGGGCTTACATATGAGGGATTTTTCTAGGTTTACAACACGGTATGGTTTAGCTTGTTCTTCTGTGGGACTAAAACTTATAGTGACTGGTTGACCAGGAAGGGCTTGAGGCATTGGCATGCCTTCCCTGCCATCCTGTTCTTCTAATCTTATGGCCAGGACAGCTTTGTGTGTTTCAGCCACCCTGAGTGGACTTAATACTCTGTTGACAGACTCCTTGTTTTGGGGAGATATACATGGGACAGGTGCTTTACAAGATATGGGTGAATGCAAACCATTTTTAAGGGCACAATGGGCACTGCTCCCACTGCTGGACGTTGTTCGAGAATCTTCTTGTAGCGATGACGATGACTCAGGAGAAGTAGTAGACTCTGAATTTGACAGGAAAGCACTGCCTTGTGTATCACGAGGACCAAAGGGAAGAAGACTGCCACTGGAATCAACTGTGGGGTATCCATTCAAGATTTCATCAAAACTATCATCATAGTCCACTGCACAAATTCTCTGAAGTGAGCGGTTCCGAAGTGGCACAGTATTCCATTTTTTTCCAGCAGCAAATGGTACAGGAGACAGTGTGGCAGCACGAAAATTTGCAAATCGTGGTTGGCCGCGCATACGTATCTCCATAGCCAGTAACTCTTCATCGCTTTCCTCCCAACTCTCATGATCCTCATCATCCTCATCCTCATCATCTTCATCCTTCTCAGTCTCTTCCTCCTCGTCTTCATCTTCCTCATCATCATCTTCACTGGAAAATTCTGGGTAGCAGTAGCGCCCACCTTCTGTGCTGATGATCTTAGTACTGTCACTAAGGGACACTCGCTTTTGAGCAGCACCACCACTACTACTGCTGCTTCCCATTGCCAGACAGCTGGATGCTGGTAGGCCTCTTTCTAAGGACTTTCGATACGAACTACTGATTCGCCCCCAAAATACATCCTTGGACTCAGGTAAAGGTGGGGTTGAGTCAGGGCCCAAACCAGCAATCTCCTTGAGGACATCGGCCAATCCACTGTTGTTATTATTTCCACTGGGCGTCCTTGGGCTAAGCTGTCCATAACCTTCGATTTCCTCACTACCATCTTCTCCTTCATTGTTGTTGCTGGGTCCACTGGGCCTCTTACAGTTCAGTCCATTGCGATTCCAGACAGTAAAGGCTGAATCTTTACCTTGTTCTATTATATTTGTTTGTTGCTGCAAATTGCCATCTGAATCCAGTCCAGCAGAAGAGCAAGGCAACATCATAGTGGGCTTAACAGCAATGGTTGGCTTCTTAGCCACTGGTGGACGGACATGTCCTGAGCGTGCAGATCCACTTCCACCCCTCTGGATGTTTGTTGTAAGGTTAGAGTTAGCTCGGTTCCCAGCTGGAGGTGTAATCTGTTGCTGATTTGACGGTGACCTTTGTTCTGAGGAAGGCTTCCCCCCAACACTCTGACCCAGACAGTGCAGACTCTTAGGTTTAAAGCAGTTCTTGCACTCGCCTGGTTTCCACACATGTTCAGTGAAGGTGCTGCAGGCTGACATGACTGCTGGTTCAGAGGGCAGCCAGTCAGGTCAGTGCACAGGAAAGCTCTCCATGAAGCGACAATGGACAGGAAAGGACTGCAGAACAATGATGAACACGATTCAACCCTCAAATGTGGCAGAAAGTGGACCTGAAAAAGAGAACAGGGGAGAATACAAACATATTAGATTTCATTTTAATTGAAAACATTAATTTGGTTGTTTTGGGAAAAATAACATCCACAATACATGTAAACAGTTCAGCCTTGGAAGACAATAGTTATGTCTTTGTATGATAAAAACATTTATCTTAAACACATATGATCACACAATACTACCACACTTATATCGTTCATAATGTAAAGGCATTATATAAGAGAAAAAAAGAGAGATGGAGTTAATATCTGATGGTGAGAAAGGATGAACTATGAAGGCAGTGCTCTGATGTCTCCATTAGGTGGCAAACTTTCCCTTCACAAAGCTAATCCATCTTGAGGAGCAGTAATCAATTGGTCTTCTAACCCACCAATAGTCCTGTAAGTCTAAAAAAGGACAGCAGAAGGACTGAGAGACTTTATTTCTAAATATCTGTCCAGGCTTGCTGATAGCTGTTTCAGCCAGGATTAGATGAGATCAAAATCACTGACTTTGTCCCTGAACCAAAACTTCAAAGTCAAACATCTTATTAAACACCACACAGACAAAAAAAAAAATAAAAACCACAAGGAGCTCAGCTGAGTTCTCACATACTAACATCTTGTTTATTTTTCAGGCAATGTTGTTTAGTACAAGAATAAAGCCGTAATTGTGATTTTGACCAAATACAAACTGGACATAAAATCAAAACCTATAAAATGCATCTTCACACCAAAGAAAATACAGCTAAATGTTCTGGAAAAACATGATTGCATCATTTATCAACAATATATATTTTTGACAGTTTAAAGGCAGGATTAATCATCTATGCAGATATCTTTGGTTTACATTGGTTTAAGCCCCACTTCGGTGCAAATCAGGGATCTAATGGGGGTAAAAAAGCAAAGAAAACCATTACCATTTAAATTTGCTTCGTCCAGTGTCCAGCCTACTTCCACAGAACTAATTACAAGGAGTTCTCAAATACCAGAATCATGACAAAACGATGGATAATACTGTTAGTGGTGTGGTACTCAACCAATTAAAAGCATGCTACGTTACATAACTGGTTCTTGGATCATTTCAACAACTCGCCTGCTGTACTCGGCTTCTTCAAGGACAAAAACACAAGCTTAAGTAGAAATCATTAAACATAAATGAATAAATAAAATAAAGATCATGTGGGTAAGAAGAATGGAATGTTACCACAAGAGCAAAAAGTAGGAAAAGAGGCTGCGCCTAACATGAGAGTTCAGTTTCTTGAATAATGATTAACAGATGAATAGTTTACAAGATTAAAAGTGTACGTGTTTCCAATGCTAACTCAAACTGTAATTACTCTTTTAATCATTTTCAGTTCATTACAACTGAAAATATTACAACAAAACATAAATATTGAAAAAATTAATATGATTATTTCCCATATACACAAATGTAGTAAAAAAATAAAAATTAAAACTTTCATACAACCAACTGATGAACACACACAGTTCATAATTGCTTCTTAAAAGGCTTAATATAAATGTGAACTAGTTAAACACGCTGTTTAAAAAAATCAGACCTAACAGTTTTCTATGGAAAGCATAACAAAGTTGAGGTTTCTGGTATTATTTTTTTGCAGCAAGATTTGTGACTATTTTGTGCTTTCGAGTGTGAACTAAACTTTTAATTTGGATGTGTGTGAATCATGCTTGGAGTCAGGTGTGTCAAATCCTGTGCAGACAGATGTTATTATTAAAAAAAAAGAAAAAGAAACCCACCCAGAACCAGACACAATGAAGCAGGAACTCCAGAGTGAAACTTTGCTGACTAAACAGTAAAGGGTGGGAGAAGATCTATCCTGCTCCTGCATCCTTACAGGAAACGGTAACTATCATTCAAATAGTAACATTTAATAGCTGTCATGGTTCTGACATGTAAGCACTGCACACTTTAGTGGACGACTTGAAAAGGTGAAACCCAAGTCAAAATCTAGTCCATGAGAGGTTTAGCATGTCAGAAATATTATAGAACATCATAGAACTCAAATTATTGTCAACTTTTGAGTCTTTTGCTTCTTCAAATACAAGAAAACAGATTTAAGTCTTTGTTTTGCACCACTGTGAAGTGTACAGCTGTGGAAAAAATACATCTAAATAATTTACCGCTAAGAGAAACACAAGGCATGCTTTAGTGACATTGATGCACTGATAATATGGAACAAAAGAAGAAAAAGAAAATCTAAATTAGACCTACGTGAGCACAGACTGTTTTTTCGTTACCCTATCATTCCTTCTCTGAAAGGAGTAAAAACTGCAAAATGAAACAATTAGAATTCAATAAAATTATTTTAATGTGTTTACGAACATCAAAGCAGCAGGCTAGAATTATGTAGGGCAACTCAAGAGGGTTTTCTAAGATTTTCCTTCTTCTGTTTTGTAATCGTATTTCTGATCTCATTTCTGGAAATCTGCAAATATAAAAAATTCAACAAGTGCCAGGGTCATTTTTGTTTTTACCAGCAACTGTTCTTTTCTTCTTCATTTCACATTTCCAGTCCTCCATAGAGGATGCTGATATACAAGTACATCCACAAAAAAGCAATATCTGGTTATCTTCCAGTTCCCTATTAAGCTAAAAATATAAAAGTACTACCACGTGGTAACTGACATGCTACTGGATAATCTAATTGGGGACGCCAGTTTTGAATTGGGCAGTTATGAAAATCCCTTCTTAACGTTGTAGTGCAGTATTTTGAGTTCACACAACTGACAGTGGAAGTAATATTTATAATCCAGACAGCGGAAACCTATGTCAAACAAGCAAAAGCTCTTTGCGTAACCATCTTTGTTTCAGCATGAAAACATTTCTGACTCTGCTTATGTTTCTTGTAAGATAAGGGTTCCAGCTTGTGGTCATCAGCCAAAATATAGACTATTTTTGAGTTATTGTGCAACTAAAATTATGCGTGGAAATACTGTAAACTGTAAAAAAACAAAACAAAACAGAAAACAAGATGATGTATTGGCTTTTGGCGTCTCTCCTGGCCACAGTAAGTTGGTACTACTGACATTTATTAATTTATTATTATTTATTATTAATATATTATTGGATCTACTGTAGACATGTGGGGTGTCTGATGACAATCACTGCAGTATACCATATTTCTGTTGAGTCATAGTCACTGTTAAGAAGACTAAACCACACACTGCTTGAGTGTGGAACTCAGAGAAACTAAACTAAATCACTTATTAAAGTCAGCAGAAAAATATAGATAATAAAATACAATATTTCTGTGTAAATAGTGCAAGAATTTAAATTTTCACAAGCAAATTTAAAATACAAGATGTCATTTGTAATTCTGGAAAAGGCAAAATGAATTTGTCACACAGGGGATTAATTCACTTTATGTGAAGTGATGAGCCTTAAAGAGGCCTAATAGTCTGAAAGTCCTCCTGCCATGGTTTTCTATTAGAAATATATGTGTCTTGCCATAAAATTCAATTTCAAACTGTATTATATTAAACAAAAAGGGAGTGGATGGGAACAATAGAAAAATACTAATATATAATGTGTATGTGTTGTCAATGAAGTTCAGTATACAATATCAATTTAGTCATATATACAATAATGTAAATGCAACTTATGTAAAAGATTTGTGTCATTTCAGTTTTGTGTATTTGGTATCAGTGCCATGTTGGTGCATTACAAGTGAGGATAAACATCATTGATGTAAGTGTACTCTGTGATAAAGTATTTAGATGATCCAAAAATATTAGATATCTTCTGTTGCTTATCAGAAGTAGGATTTGGTGTCATCAAGTTTCTGAAAGCAACCAGTAGTAGAAATCCCAGCTAAATAAGATGTAATACTCCATAAACCTGTGTATAACCTGCACTACATTGATCTGTGTTAATGTCTCCACTAACCAAATTTTATTGTAATAATTAGTGATATTTATTTTAAAGATGTTATCACTGATGGTCTCTCAGTTGTAAAAAATGATTATAAAATTCCGTTCATTTCTACAATCTACTCTACAATCAGTAAGCAGCTCATCAACTTTCCATGTGGCTAATTGAAATGGCCAACAATTAGCCGTGATGGCTGACAGCATTTGAACCACAGGAAAAAAATTTAAAAAAAGTGCTGAATACCAAATTATTCCAGGTGGGAAGACCACCATCTGGCTGGATAGTAGTCATTACTGTCTGCATGAGAGAGTGTATCTGTAAGGGTGGGCTGCTAATTATGTACTGCACTGGATACAAGCTCCGAAGACATCCTGTCCAGTCTAATCACAAATTGATTTTGGAGTCCAATTCCACTTCTGCACTAATTAACACTGTTAAAGTCACCTGAATTACATGCAATAATTACCTCACATTTGTATCTTTTTCCTTGTCAAATCAATATTGTGAAAACAAATGAGTCAGCAACCATTTCCAATTTGCAAGACTTTGGTGTAACTCATCAATGGTACAATTGCTATAAAGTTTATACAGCCTTCAGAAAACTTAAAGCAGTTTTAAATTTCAACCTTTTCAAAGTTGGAGCTAATTTTAACTATTTCTGTGATTTTATTTATTTTAATTTTATGTCTCAACATAAATCATTTCTCACTAGACTTTTACATTGATCCAATAAATAATACATAATTTTCCACAAAACTAAAGAATCGGTATCCCAAATTATTCTTTTAACAACATCCAGAAAGCTTAAAATAAACTGGGATGTAATGAATGCTCTGGTTGCCATAAAAGGATAGATGTTTCTTGTTCAGTCATCCATATTAAATTAGCATACTTTCTCAGAATATTGTGCTTATGAAGTACTGTGGTCCATCAGAACACGCAGAATACAGTCAAATATGGTGTAATAGTGTACAGCTTATGACAACAGGCGATTGAAACTACTAAGTATAATAAATAACCTGTTTCACAGCCATCGGTTAAATAAACTGTTAAAATATCAGTACAAATCTTTTATCTCTTGTTTTAAAGCTGCAGTCCATAAAATCGGTGCTAGGTAAATAATTTTTTACTGTTTTAACAAAATAATCTGTATTTTTTTTGTTAATAAACCAGTTATCTTGTCTCTAAATAGACTTTAATCTGGCCAAAAGCTGAAACGATAAACAATAAGTTTACTTTTTATGAGAATAAATAAAATGTTGGTATTATTGCCCCATGCAGAAAGTCCTTTACAAATTTATGTAGCTATCTGAGTCGTCTAAAAGACATTTTTCTTTTGTTCAGTGGAAGCAGGAGGTGGTGTGTTCCTGTCTATGCTGACATGGATTCTGATTTGTAAATAGGCCAAGAAATGCATAAAGACAACTGTCATTGCTGCCATGCACAACATCAAACATGCACACACACACCCACACACACACACACACACATCCATGCCAACATACTTCTTTTCAGTGGAAGCGGAGGTACAAGTTTTAATTCAATTTACCCACAAACATCTCAGAAATTCTTTTGTGCTTCTTGTGGTTTTCTCTGTGTGACAAAAATCTGTAAACAACAAACTAGTCACAGGAATGACAAACACCACAAAACCCAACAAAACCTTCCCTCAATAAAAACAAAAGCAGTCAAAAGGAAAAAAAAGAAACTGTTTTTGTTTCAGTCTTATTCTTTTTTTTTGGCTGCGAATGTTCAGGATACTGTTCATATGAGATTCAATGTTGGACAACAATTTGTGACCATCTGCTCCTGATCTGATTGCAGCAAACGCTGTCTGTTTATGCAGCAGAGGAAATATCACACAACACCTGCTGCTCGGTGCTACTACCACCGAGGCACAAGCCCCACGGGCCCAACAAGTTAGCCCCTGATTTGTACTGGGATAAAAATAACTTCTGAGGAGCGACTGGTGGGTTCTAACTTTGTTTACTGAAAGCTGCACTGAGGAGATGCATAAAACATACCTCCAGAGTGTAACTATGAAAATGAAAAAGTAGTTTAAGAAGTCAAATTAATATTCAACAGTTCTACTACAATCTGAGAGGTAAGTGTGAGAAGTGTGCAAAGAGTCAAGTTCACACAGGTTTCACAAGTTCTTTTTTGGATTTAAAACAACTTCAGTTGACGAAAGGTCAATATGAGGTAAATAAAGCTGTTTCTGACAAAGACTTCTATGGAAAATGTAAATAAAACTGCGAAATTGGACAAAAAAAATGGAATCAAAATGCAGAATGTTGTAGATGTGATTGAACAAATCTAACTCTCATCTAAAATTTTCTGTTGTGATTCACCTTCAGTCTACACAGAAAGTGAGTTCTTGGTTCTTTTGCATTTGTGTGGACTCAAAATCTGTGTGATATGACATCAAGAACAGCAGAAGCCACAAGCATCCAGAAAGGGAGATTTAATGCTAAGTGCAAAGTTTAGAGTAAAACAACATCCAATTTCTATCACTCGGGAGAACAACTTTTGTACAAGATCACTGAAACAATCAATTTTCAAGAGATAAGGAAACTTGCGTTGGCAGACCATTTCAGCAGTCAGAAGTGTGACATTAGTTCTGTAAAAACTTTGGAGCTGTAATGAATCTGAAATTACTTCAAGAAAAAAAATTATAAAGCTTCGCCCATTTGTTGAAGCTAGAGCACAAGCATCCTCAAAGTCTGTTAATCCTGTTTTGAAGCAGCTATGAACAATGCAAAACTTCTGAGGAACAAATATCAGTATTTAAAAGAGGATAAAAAAAGGTATGAGACACTATAGTGTCCCAATTAATGATCATCAGTGAACGAGTACAAAAACCAAATGTAGGGATCTGGAGTTTTAGCCCCGCCTTGGGGCGGCTCCTCCAGCCTTTCCCTTCACAGGTGATCCAGATCCAGCTAATGAGAACTGCTACTACTTAAGCCTTCAGCTGAGACCAGACCTTCGCTGGAGCATCAAACCTACTGGGTTAGATTCTCAGCCACAGTCTCTAACCTAAATTGGTT
>NC_051440.1:7243996-7326099 GCF_001649575.2 Kryptolebias marmoratus | reverse complement strand
AGGATTGTACCCGAGACTCACCCTGTCCCTTTTTGCTCCGCAGATCATTCCACGATTCCTCTCACTGTATATATTCAGGACACTTGTAAATAAACTGCACTTACCTTCAGCTGTTGTCTCTGTGTCTGGTTTTGGTCTCGTTCATGGACAAATTACCTTGCGTTCTTGACACCAAAACAATTACGGTACAGTACTTGTGCACTATATTTTATGTAATAATAACAGTAATAAAAATTATAAAAGGAAGACTATTTTTGCTAAAAGGCTAAATTCTTTAATACCTTATAGGCAGATTTTTAAGCACATTACTAAAATACTTAAATGTGTTAAAACGTAAATGTAAACAAATTTTGTGTTTCACTACTGTACAACCCGACATCAGGACCCGTTTTTCATCTCTTCCATTCATCCTTTACACAGAAGACCTTTCTCATTATTTCCTCCATCGGTTATAGCTCAGTGAACTGACATGTCAGAGTAATACTCATCTTTAAGGAGATAAAGCATCGGGGAGCTGTCTGAGACAGATTGCAAAGATGTTATTGCGAGTTTAGCAGTTGGTGCATTAAAGCCAGAGTGAAGGCCCACCATCCCGGCCTCATCTCCTCACCAGTTTCCTGCAGGTCAAATTGATCCTAACAGGAGGACCAGAGTCTGGATGTTGGAGAAGGGGATTTGATATTGGTGTCTGCAGGTGCTAGGGGTCTGTAGTTTAGGGGACCATAGAGTATAAACAACAAGGTATATGGCCACACATACAACTGTAGACAGAAAGAAGATCTGGCTGTTTTTACAGTTTCGGTGCACAGTCCACATATGCAGTACGACGGTATGTAGAGAAACTGTGTGGCCAAGTGTGGTTCACAACAAATTGACAGGTACACAGACTTCCACACAGCCGTGTACACAGCCTGTGATAACAGTCTTTATGGGACACGTACCTAACCACACGATGGCTCACATTCCTTAACGTTCTCACAAATGTGAAGACTGCTGAGGAAAATGACTGTTTGGTAATTGCTACCTTTAAATGTTGCACATTGCAGTCTTTTCACAACACTATGAACTGAATGAAGCAAGTGTCAATGAACCAACTGTAACCTGCGATAAGAACGCTTTTGTTTTTTTTAGTCTTTCAGAAAAAAACCACAAAACTTTAGCCCAAAAATCTGCCATGAATGTCAACAGAATAAATGTCAACTGATGTGGCTTCCCTGGAAGGTTTTTGATTAGCTTTAGATTAAATTAAAAACATTTTCAAAGCATGGCAAAATTCCTTAAACTGAGTTAGTTCCAAGTCCTGCTCAACAAGAATTACCAGGACAAAGTAAGTGATCACCTACATCAGTAGAAGGATTTATTTCATGTGGTTTTATCATCCAATCTAGGCACGAGCTGATTTCTGGCTTAAAAGGTATACAATGGTGTTAAGTCACAAAATACATAACATAACCACATTTTTTTCTTTCGTCAATTTGATTCTGAGGTTTAAATTCCTTTTAGGGAGATGTCGGAGTCAGGGCAAGGTTTCCTTTAGTATGTAGCTCAAAGTAATGCTCCCCATCTGTTGCTGTGAGCTGTCAGTCAGCTGTAAGCAAAATAAATAAATAAATGAAAGCAGGGTATAAATATTTCCCCTTCTAAAAAAGGACAAAGTCAGCTGTTTGAAATTTTTGCTGGTAGCAAAAAAGAAACACAGATCGTTATGGTTTGTGTACCAGAGGAGTGACAGCCATCACTCATTTGAAGGGAAATGCTGTTTTTAAACAAACATTTGCAACAAGAGTAGCTTAATGCAAAACTGCTATACTGAATTTGCTTTTCAAAAAGCTGAACAACTTAAAAGACATTTATTCTGCGCAATAAAGACGTTTATTACTCTATCTAATTTTAGCTAGTGTTTATTTTAAAACTTAAGTTTTGTTCTTTAACCTTGTTATACCTTTATTTAAAAAAAATCTAAATCAATTAAAACAGCCTGCTGGCTCTCTGGTGTTTACACTTAAATTTTAATTCAATACTTCAGATTTTGATGCAAGATTTAATGTCCATTACAAATTAGCTCTGGATATAAATTTTATACTTTATGGTAATTGGTAATAATGAATATTTGCCCTTATTTTGATGTTCAAAATTTGAATAGCTGACAGATGTAAAATCAGTGTACATTACATTAAATATGTGACAAGTGATACATTTAAAAATATATTTGTTGTAAAATTTTTGTTTTAACATTGTGATATTGTGTATTTTTGCTTAAGGTTATTATACAGTCAGAATGAAATACCAGTCCATACTTCATCATATCCAATATGTTGAAATTTGCAGAAAAAAAGCAAACGTGAGAGAACGACATAATGTGTTCTTAAGGGGATCTGAGAAGTATGGTACATGATGAAACTGAGCAACAAATGAGCAACAAAACAAAACAAAATAGAAACATCAGAGCTAAAGCTGCTAAGATTTAAAGATGTGATACATTGTAACCAACAACTCATGTTGAAATTTCACATCAGGTTATAACACACTCACCCCTTTATGGAGAGACAATGTTTTCACCTCGAGAAACATCAGCAGAGCACAGAGGCTAATTTCCAACACACAACACTTTCATTAGGAGGTCATGGGAGCCTGCAACATTACTGGGAAATAACAGAGGATAAAAGCAGGAGCCACAAGGAGATGGGATTTTCTGCTGCCTTATGGCAGAAGGATTGAGTGATAAGGCCATTGTATGACAGTTAGTGATGCAGCCGAAAATCAATGTCACTTTTTATCCCATTTTATGTGTAGGATCTATCCTAAAATCCAGCTGTAGCTGGTTTAAGCTTTTGTGTTACAGCCACAGACTGATATATTGGAGTCTGGCAGGTTGGATTCTCCCAAACTGTGTTCTTCACAAGGATCTGCCTGCTTCAAAAGGTGAGGTGGATGGGGTCCTCTTGGCTAAATTAAAAGTTTATTTTAGCTAAAGCCAGAGTACATGTGGCCTTTAGAAGCAAACATACACACAATTACTGGCAAATCTCTAAATAGGTAATATAAAAACATTGAACAAAAAAAAAATTGAAAGTAAAGACTGAAAAACCAAAGGCCCTGAGCAGGAGTGCTGTAATTAATTGAAGGGCACTGTGACTTAAGGCCACACTTATTGCTTCCTTTCCTCGGATATTTTCAGCTCATCCATGGATTTAAAGTGATGACCTTCAAGCATCTTTCTCAGAATCTCGAGGAGTAGTTCCCTAAAAGTACTTCACGAGTGGCAATGACTTGCATCTTCACCCTTACATATGACTTGCAAAAAGGTCTGTTTCACTGTAACAGTCTTTTAGACAAAATTTTCTATCAGTGTTGGCTGATTTAATTTACTTAGCGATGACTATTTCGAGAAAATTTCTGATTCAAACATAGAAGACGGTAACCTACATAGTTTGAACCCAGAAGGGTTGGCACATGCTAACCAGTTTTCAGCTATGGAATCAAAACCCACTCCAAGTCATGGCTGAGTTGTTCCACACAGTATCCAGTTTCAACCCATTTTCAGTCTGTGTCCACAGAGATATGCTGCCAAAAAGACTTTGCTGAATGTCGCTCCAGCTTCAAGAAGCTTTCCCGCTAAGCATGACTTTCATTAGCTGCTCAAATGAACTTGTGTCATAAGTAGAAATACCTATTTGGCTAACACTGAATGCATGAGAGCATTAATAACTAATGCAGTAGTTGAATGGAAAAAAAAATCTCATTAAATAAAAGTGAAAAACCATCTTTGCCTAGTACCTGTTTCTGTAATAAAGAACATTAAAACACAAAAACTGGACCAAAAAAAGTGCTATTCTATGGTTTCAGTGGTGTCTGAGGCATTGCTTATATACATACTGTACTTTTAGCTTTGTTACTTCTTGCCAGAGGTTTTAAGAATGACAAGTATTGGTTTTCACAGTTTCCTGCTTCAGTGTGTTTAGATCTTTTAGTCAGGTGTTTTTACACTGCAGTATAATTACAATCATTTCATAAGTTTTAAAGGCTTTTATTGACAATTGCATTAGGTTTATGCAAAAAGTCAGTATGTGCAGTGTTGACCTTTTCTATTAAGACCTCTACAATTTGCCCTAGCATGATGTCAATCAACTTCTGGGCCAAATCCTGGCTGACGGTAGCCCATTCTTGGATAATCAGTGCTTGGAGTTAGTCATGATTTGTCAATTTTTCTTTTTTAGTTTGTCCACCCGCCTCTAAAGAATTCAACACAAGCTCTCAGGGAATTTAGGGTCTNGGGGGGGGGGGGTTCCTGGCCACTGACCCAAAATTTTGATGTTTTTTTCCCTGAGCCATTTAGTTAATGCTTTTGCCATATGGTACGGTGCTCCTTCGTTCTGGAAAAGGCATTGTTTGTCACCAAGCTATTTTTAGATGATTGGAAATAGTTGCTCTCATAAGATGTTTAGGAACCACTCTTTATTCATAGCTGTATTCTTAGGCAAATTACAAGTCAGCCCACTCCCTTGCCTAAGAAGCAACATCACACATGAGAGATCTCATGATGCTTTACTGTTGGCATGGAACAGGCTGATGGTGGCAATCACCATTTCTTCTTCAGGCAACATTTTTTTCCAGTTTTTTCCAATAATCAAAAGGACATTGATCAAAGAAAATAAATTTACCCTAGTCCTCAGCAGTCCAATCCCTGAAACGTTTGCAGAATGTCAGACTGTCACTGATATTTTTCTTGAAAAGACTGGACTGCTTTGTTGCCCTTCTTAACACCAGGCCATCCTCCAAAAATCTTTGCCTGAGGCCATTTCTGAGCAAGCTCTGCACTAGTGGTGCCCTGAGCCCACAGCTGAATCAACTTTAGGAGATGATCATGGGTGATTGTTGGAGTTTTTTTTGACACCCTGAAGACTTCTTTATAGCAATCTCCTTTAAGTTCTTGATGATCAGATAAAAGATTGATTTAGGAGGAATCTTAGAAACAGCAATAGCCTTGCCTGTGAAGCCCTTTTAGTGCAAAGCAATGATGACTGCATGTGTTTTGTTGCAGGTAACCATGGTTAACAAAAGAAGAACAGTGATTTCAAGCACCGCTCTCCTTTTAAAGCTTCCAGTCTGCTATTCGAACTCAGTCAACATGACAGAGAGATCTCCAGCCTTATCTTTGTCAACAGTCTTCGTAAGTGTTAAGGAGAGAATTACTGGAATGATGTCATCAAGTTACACGAAAATTAATATTCATCCCATTCTCAAAACATTTGGCCATGGTTGTGCATAAAACAATAAAATCAGTGCATAAGCAATAATTATACTGATTGGATATTATTATCAATTCTTATGAGAAAAAATGTCTACTTTTACAAGTACTGACTTACAGCAAATGGTAAACCCAATAAAGACAATGTAAGTGCCACATTACAAATAAATGGTCAACTATTTCAAGCAGACAGTTTGCAATTAAAATTTATTAGCTTAGTAGAATAATATATCTTGAGTACACTAATTTGTTTGCACACCGATAAAGCGGTAAAAATCATGCAATTAAAGTTAATGTGCCGCGAGCAGAAGGCAGGAGAGAGAAAAATAGTCTACAAGAAAGCATGCCCAACTGAGCCGCTGCTACATAAACTGAATCCCTTTGGGAGTTATGTCCCAGCAAAGACATATTTGTGAGTGACATGGTATGTGATCTGCAGATATACCCGAGAGGTACTTTAACAATCCACACAAGTCATCAAACTGAAAAAAGCAGGCCGCGTAGGGAGCAAAACAACAGAGAGTAGGTGAGAAAAGGTAAAGAAGCCTCAGTTAATCCACTACTTTCTCATAGCTGACTAGAACACAAGCAAAAAGCGATTGTCCTAGAAGAGGTACGTCAAAAAATTCTGAATGTAGAAGACGATGACGAAATAAAATTCATCTAATCTTCGAAAGCATGGTTTTCTAAGTGAGTTGGATTATACAGTGACTGTGCTGCTTTGTCCATATTGATAAAACATAAGATGAAAAGAGTTCAATGGAGCAAATCTTTTGTAATGTAGTGTGTTCAATGATGTATGTTTGTTTTGTAGCTGGAACAGGGTATAAAGATGACTTCTTTCTGACTCCTGATTTGTGTGCTTGAGACTGAGACAAGATGAGAACTTTTACGCCTCCAGTCCAACAGAGACCGTGTGCACAGCTAACAGTCAATGAGCTTTGAGACCCACAAAAGCTTTGCTCTCAGTAGTGAAACTCTACTGTGTGCTCTGTGTGGGAAAAACAAACTCGCTTCCATCTGAAAGCTTAATGTGAGCTTTAAATAAATAACTAGGAAAAAAACCTGTTTTGGAGCTGTACTCTACAATACAGTGCAGCAAATGCAGCTTCCATTGTGAAGTCAAAACTACTCAGAGGACCTCATTAACCAAGGGATTGTGCAGCTTCTGATGCAAACCAAATTTTTAACATCCGTTTAATTCACAAACACCCCACAAAGGGAGATGTGCTCCTCAAACTGTGCAGTAAATAAATCAGTGTCTCTCTCTATACTGATGCAGTTTGTCCTCATTCAAATGAGGTATTGGGCATACATTTATCTTAAAAACCCACTAATATTAATGTAAATTAATGCCTGCATTCAAAGGATCCAATTTTTAAAAGACATGCATGTTTTGATGTCACTTAGTATTATTAATTTAAAGTTTTCTTAGAGCAGATGGTAACTGTGTCTTGTGAGAAGAAACAGAAAGAGAAGCAATCTGCTGCACTGCTGCCCTCACAAAAAGAAGGCAGTCATGTCAGGAAACAGCAAAACATGAAATGTGGACGATCCTTTGTGTGTACTTGTTGTGTTTGTCCGTCTGTAAGCAAAATAACTGGATGCACACATGCCATTCATCAACCTTTGGAGTCTACCCTGTTCAAGACCGCTTCTAGGGATGCAATATTAAGCAAAAATACTCTTCAAATTTGTGGGTAATTTTTCAATTTTTCTTTGAATATCTGAAACACTTCAACATACAATGAATGCTTGTTTAATTTGTGCCAGTGATGAGCTAAGGCATTGTTGCAATTACAAACAAATTAACATAAAACACATAAAATCCTGCTATTGCTGTTTTACATTCAAAATAAAAACCTTAAAATTACAAAAAAATAAAAACTTTACTAGATAGTGCTTCACATCCAGAGGGTAAGAAACAAAACATAAAGTAGTTAACTTTGTAAGTAAGACCTGTTCTCATCATGCAATGCAGTTGGGCCACAGTGAGAACACTCTGCCCAGGGGGGGGGGGGCCCAACTAGGGTGAGATGGCACAGCGTGTAATGATCACATTTGCCTGCCTCTTGCCATGTCACATTTGTAATCATGTTCATGCTTGTCACCTGCACCCCTCTCCTGATTGCACTTCCTACACCTGGGCCTCGCCCTATATATCCTCTTCCTCAGCTCTCTTTCAGTGCCAGATTATGAAAGCCCACCAGCGAGTAATTCTCCAGCATCTTCGGACAGTCCGCTTATGTTTTGACCCCCTTCACGTTTCTCGGATTCACCCCTTCGCTGTACCCTCGTCGGACTCTAGCCGGATCTCGGACTACTGGACATCGACCCCTGCCTGTTCCCCAGACTTGGACCCTCGCCTGCCCCCTCGGCTTCGTACTTGGCTCTCGGATCTCCCGGTTTTGACCCCCGCCCGTCCGACCTCGAGCTCGCTTTTTCCCCAACGGCCTACCTGCTGCCAGCAGTGGTCCGCGCTCCTGGACTGCTCTCGGCGATCGCTCCACGAGTTTTGGGTTCCTCCCCTCACCTCGCCTCCTCCCAGGTTAGTGGAACTCCCACTTCTTGTTATTACTTCGTGTCCTTTCTCTCCCCAGAACGAGGACCGGGGACCCTGCGGCTACTTGTCGCTCTCGGGTTGTCAGTAAATAAAGACGTGTTAATCTTTCACTCCTGTGTTGTGGCTGAACTACCGGGTCCGCCAACTAATTCCTGTCACAGCGAGCAACTCTTGGTCTGAAATAAAAACCAAGAGCCCAATTTATTTAGTGAAAAGAAGATAATGGATGAATGTGATTCCTCCCTGATACTATGAGATTTTGTTAATGCAGTTTTAACAAGTTCCTCGTTTCTTCATCTATGAAAACCTGGAGCTCATTGTGAGAAAACATTTTTCTCTTTCTTTTATCAGCGCTATTCAGTTTCTGACTCTGACATTGAGACAGAGCTGGTAGCGGGAGCAAAAGATGCACGAAAGGTGGAGCTAAAACCAGGCACAGCACCATTTTTAGTGAATCAGGTCCTAAGTCATTAAATCTACTGAATAAACTCTAAACCATATAAATTTTTATTTGCTTTGAATGTCAGTACATAGCTTCAACATCGATACTGACACTTCTGAAATTCCAGCCAATGTTTTTACAGTAAATGAACTGAAATTGTGAACTGCATAAGCCCTATTTGTAGCAGTAGCGCTGACAGATAGCAATGAGTAATGTGACAACTAAATCCCCTCATTATAAGATCACCTCCCATTGCTGATTCAGTGACAGACTAACTTGAAACCATTGCAAAATATTAAAAAAAAGATGGTACTGTCAAAACAATGTCTTCACTGCAGCGGTGAAGCTCAATCATCACTTGCTGATAGTTCCAACTGTCTAAATCTCAAGTGTTGCTACAGTTTGCTGTCAATATAGCCGGAGGACATCAAGTCTGTGGATCAGTTGTTTTCAGCTACAGAGTAGGCTGAAGTAAAGACTCACTTTCTAAAACAGCAAAAATAAAAATGGCCTGTAGGCTGCACAACACTCTTCCACTGTAATAAGTCACATCCCATTAAATCTTCCCGAGGGCTGAATATTATATTTCTGCAGAAATTTTCATGCAAACGAAGCAGGTTAAAAAGAGAATAAATGTAATATTAGGCCATAAAAACAGGCATAACGCAAAGGATTATTCTTATGCAATGTATAGGAAGATGCATATACCAAATTAAGACAGAGGCAGATAGAGACTGAGACGCTATAAAAAAAAAGGAATAAGGGGGAGCAAAAGAAGAAGAAAAAAAAAACACATTCCAGAGCAATGTTTGGTATTGTGTGAGCTCTGAGAGTGGTTGCAGAGTGGCCTGGGAAAGAGCCAGTGCAGGTCTCTGGGGAGACCAACCCGCCGGCCTCCCGAAAAACACCAGCAGCACAGACACAGCCAGATGTGGAGCAGTGCACAATACACACACCAAGAACAAACAGAATGAACCAGACTCAAAAGAAATGCTACAGGGATTGTTTTTCTATTTGGCTTGAAACCTCAAAGCATGTTTAAGAGAAGCTGGTCTACCAGGAGAATGTGTATTACAAATATGATATGATGCTCAGAATGACAATATTTTGTATTTGCATTTCCAGATGCACTATTTAAAATGTACACTGTCGAGATTTAAAGACCTGGAATTCTTTGAAGGAATGCAAGAGTTTTAAACAATGATCATGTAATGATGAGAAGCAACAGAGTTATAGCCATTTTAGTCAAACATCCCAAATGACATAAGGATTTTGAGCCAAAATATACAGGTATTTGGAAGTGTTTATAACTTGATCCACCTTGACTAAAGTGCCAGTTCCAGCTGAAGAAAAGCAACCCAGTGGTGTGTCGACTTTCACACAGACTGTAAACACAGACTGTTGTTACAGTTAGTAACGCTAATTGTGCTGAATACCCTAAACACAAAATACAATTTATTATAAACAGTTTGAAAAATTTAAATCTTTTGGTAATCTTTGTCTTTCAAGAACAAGAAAATCCTGTTACTCTTGACCTCTGATATACACGAACATGGTGGAATAGTGCCTCTGCCCTTTACCCAAATAGTTATTAACTTGTCATGACAAAAGAAGCTTGTTAATTTGGAGTTTATAATTACATTAAAATGAATGAATGAGTCAGCCTAACTAGGCATGAACCAATTACTGATTTCAAAGTATACCGCAATGTTAAAAAGTCAGTGTCAAAAGCACAATTTTTTTCCACCATACCAATTTTAAAGTTTAGGATACCAGAGACAAAGTGGTTTTTCCCTCCTCCAGTCACATAAAGCGCCGGGCAGTGCTCCCCCTCTCCTACCTGTTGCTCCAAGCCGTCACTCAGTTGTTTACAGTAGCCAGAGGGGAAATTCCCAAAACGTTTTTGCTCATTAAAAATAAAGTTAAATCGGTTGGTTGTACATTTCACGTGACAGTTAACCCAGTCAGTCATGACTTGTCTACCAAAAAAGCAGCACCTGCCTCTCTATTCAAGGTACTGTTGTTCTGAAACAAACATTTGCAACAAGCTACAAGAGTTAGCCTGCAAAGGCTTAAATAAATAACTAACACTGACTTCTCAGCCTTGACCTTAAATATAATCATAAATATATAAAAATAAAACTGATGATCAAAAATTGACTGAAAACATGTCCTTAATGCTGAAAAAAGCTGGGACAATAAACATGTTTGTTTGTTTTTTTCTCAGTATCCTTATTTTTATCTAAATAAAAAAGTGTATATATATATTTTTTTTAATTTTATTTAGTATTTTAACAATTATACCAATAAAATAATCAATATTTAGCAATACATGTAATTATTTAGGCAACAAAAGTAATAGTACTTGCAGTTTTGATTTTAAAATATAAACAATTTATGTAATGCATTTCTAAATTTTTGTTGTAATACTCTGAAATTGTAAACATTTTGTTTTATTACTGTGGTATTTTTGCTCTCAATGTTGTTATAACATCATATGAGCCTATCCTTAAACCTAACATATCTAACTTTAAGTCTTTTTTTCCTCATAAATATAACACTGGACACAGCCTAAATATATATAAAAAGATGTCATTCTTTGTTTAAGTTAGGTTTTATTTGTACAAATGACTTTTCTAATAATCTAGAGAACAATATTTGTGGATTTCAAGTAACAAAGAAAGAAAGCTCTAACTCTGTGCTGTTTTGAGGAAAATGTGTATTTTTTTCTGTAAACATTTTATTACAAACAGACAAATTCTCTATTATCTTTTAGAAAACATATAATTGTTGTTAATTTCAGTTTTTATAGAGAAATTGGAATTTGGACAAAATGTGTATGACAGTCACGCATCATAACTTCTCTTTGATTACAGCTTCTCCGATGAGGAACAACATGTTCCTGCTGCAGGTAAATCAGATTGCTCTGCCTCAGTGTTCACCCTGTTCCTGTCAATAGGCGAGGTAAAAATGTGCAATGTGATACTGTCAGATATTAATGGCTTCGCTCTGTTCTTCCCAGCTTTTCTCAGACAGGAACCTCAACTGCGCTCAGCAGTGTGTGAATTTGATGTTACTGTGGAAAAACTGCAAAAAGAATTTAATTTTCTTTGACTCATTTCAGTCTACTTGGAACCACTAAAACTGATCTGTAGGTTGTTAACCATGAAACGTCATGTTTTTTGTTGCATTAACCTTTTTTTTTCATGTTAGGAGGAAATACAGACATAGATAATCTACAAAACATACATAAACGCTGACAGTTCCAGGTGCTGAATAATGCAGAACTGCAACTATAAAAGGCTTATATCAATACAAAATGTGTCTGAAAGGCTATAAATAACAAGCATTTTCTTGTTATTTATAGAATTCTCTTTATTTTGTCTTTCATTCACACTGTTACACACACACATACACACACACACACACACACACACACACACACAAACTCTCACATTCACTCAGACTCTCTACACTGTGGTGTAAAACTGACACAGCGATTAGCCAGGGGCCAGCATGGTGAAGGCTACAAAGAGCTCATGAAGATTTTCTCCCATCTCACTAACTACCCTCCGCCTGATTTGCTTTGCAGCAGGAAAAATTAAGGGTAGCATTGCATGATGAGCTGGATCTTCTTTGAGCGCCAGCGGGGAAGGAGTGAGCAGCAATCAGCTGGGATTGCAGACGATTCCTTTGGTTTCAAGACCGTAAAAATCACACTGACAAACTTGTTATGACTGCTTGTGAAAGTTTGTTCGCCCAGTGATACTTTTACTCCTCTCTGTGATGAACTAGGCTTGTCATGCTTACTGCATAATACAATCTGGATTTAGTTAAAAGTACCTAGAATTACTTGAAGCAATGCATATCACCTGCCGCCTTTCATGCCACAGTTTTAAACCAAGATCAATTTATTTTCAGGAATAGCAGGGTTAGAGCCTTTTCCTTAAATCTTAAAATAAAGTTACATGTGATGTGATATTGTGAGGTGTTGCCCGACATATAAATGCTAAAAAGGTGTGTTATGACTAGCTCTCAGCTACTATCATACTAAATCTTTGCTCAATATCTGTAAACTTGACTAAGTTTACACAAAAATTGCTATAAATTTTTGTGTGCGGCAGTCATCCTGAGTTTGACAACAAAAGTTAATTGGCTGTAGGTGTACATCCTAGTGCTGGGCGATAAGACGATACATATCGTGTGGACGATAGAAAAGTGTCTATCGTGATATATTTTCTTCTATCGTCTCTATCATAATTGTATCAATGATTCATGTAAATATTTCATAACGTAGGCTACGACAAATGTATTAGTGTTGTCACTTTGCATACATTCAGTTTATATAAGTGATAAATAATAAGAAAAAACTATTTTGCGAAGAACCTCCGTTTTGCGACATGACGCTGCTTTACGTGTGGGTTTGCGACATGCTTTATGGCAGCAGCTTTCTGTGCGGCGCGGTGTTTTCACCATAAGTGCTGAAAGATGGAGACGAGTGAAATATCAAACCTGGGGTCGCAAAAAGTAGAGGCAGCTAGCAGGCAGCCCAAGAAGAAAGACTTTTACCAAAACGAGGGGGGACGTCTGTGATTTGGTTCAAGAGCAGAAAAAGATAATATGCTAACTCTGCTAATGCTAACTCTACTATTAGACTTTTCTCATCTGACACCAACACAACAAACCTCTTCTATCACTTAAAGAAGAAACACGAAAAAGAATATTTAACAATCCAAAAAGAACATGATCAAGCAAGTTGTAAAAGAGCCGGGGAAATTTGCGAAAAGTGAAACTATAGCCGGCTGAAGATAATGGAGTCTGTTGTCATTTGATACTGTTACGTCTAACAGGTACATATATATTGCTGCACTAAAATGCAGCAAATCTCATTTGTGAAAGTTCAGTTAAATGTCACTTCGAAATAAAGCTTGAAAAAGTAAGAAATGAGATTATTTTTTCATATTTTTCAGAGAATAACTGACAACGTACGTAATTGGGGTATATTGTGATATATATCGTTATCGTGATATAAAATGATCCATATCTTGATATAGGATGTTTTTCCATATCGCCCAGCACTAGTACATCCAATGATTACGTTGAGTTTCATTAAAATGTGTCTGATTGTATGTGAGATATATTGCTAACAGACAATCAAGATTGACTCCAGAAGTCAATGTCAAAGTTTTACAAAAAGATGATGCACATTGTATAGAGCCAAGGTATGTGTTGGTGATGACTCTCAGCTACTACCAAACCAAAGATTAGTTCAATTTCTGTAAAATTGACTGGATGTTGGTTAAAGTTCCTTAGCTGTGGCGGCCATTTTGAATGGGGACTGATTTCAAAGATATATCAATTGCAGATGTACATCCAACGATTACTATCAGTCTCATTAAAGTCCATCCATTTGTTCATGGAAAATTTTGTTAAACGTACAAAATGCACAAACACAAAGACAAAAACATTATCCCCCTCCTTTCACCTTGTGGTGGCAGGCGATAAGTAGGCATAATGGTGTTCAGATAAAAAGTTGAATGAAACTGACACAAATATGACTAAGTCTGATGTTTGACTGGTGCTGTTTTAATTCCTTAATTTTGTTATGTGAAGAATTCTCACCATGAAATGTGTATTTTGAGGAATTTAACTTCTAAAATTCATCCTGTCTGTATTCCACAAGCATTTATTGACATGAGTGTAAAACCAATCACTGGAGCATATTTTGATTTTAAACACAACCACGTGTGAAATTCAAGTTTGTAACCATTTTAATGTGGTATTATTTTATGAAAGAAAACAAATGATACAAGAAATATATGAACAGCACCATATTTAAATATTTTTACTTTGTGACTACAACATATAAAATCACAGATTCAGATGGTAAAGCTTTATTTCAAATAAAACATAAGGACCCAATCCTGTCAACTTGCAGAATGGGCTGTTTAAAGCTGCTGAACGGGAACAGGACTTATCTAAAGTTAGCATTTATGGACATATCACTGGCAGTGTGTTAACGTACTGAACTCAAAGGCTTCTGGTATTTGTGTGTGTATGTTTCATCTCACCTCAGTGTGAAAGTCTTGATCTCCTGTGCTACAGTAGTATCTGTGTTTCATCTGCTGCGAACTGTCTGCTTTTCTTCTCTCTGTGACAAACGCAGAAGTGCTTCTGAGTCACTTGCATCTCCAAGTTGCATATTTGTACATAAATATTTGTAGGTTCCAGAATACTAAATGAGACAAAAATGCAGACTTTAAACTTGGCAAGTTACAAAAAATAACCCTAATATTTTGCTTGTACAAATATTTTTTAGGAAGCTTAAAAAGTGAATAAAATATTTTATTTGAAGTCTCCATTGATCAGTTCAAACAATAGTTCTATTAAATAAGGTTTACAAGTATTATTAATCTATCTTCAGACCAATAAGAAGGGCAGAGAATAATTATTAAACAAAGATTAGTTAACCACAATAGATTGTACCCCAAAAAACTGATGCAACAACAACAATCTACAACTTTGACAGATAACAAGTACGCATTCCTTTAATTTCTTGTTTTCTCGATTCTTTGAGTTTAAACTGTGGCTCTTAACGATCTAAAATAAGGGCAGGATGGGATGATTTGTGTGTTCTCTGACAACTAATTACATATTTTTAAAAAAGGCTTCTTTGTGACAAAAGCACAAGAGGAATCTTCACAATTTATAGAGTATCATAGGGGTTCTCAGCTATCACCCATCCTGGCTTTAATTGGCTTTTCTGGAGAGCAAGCATGAGATTATATAAGCTGAATATATAGGAAGCTACGAGCGACAGCGGAGCTGAATGAAAGCAAAGCCGGAAAAGCTTGTCCTACTTTCTTCAAAGAACAAACGCCTGTTTCTGCCACAGCTCTCCACTCCGGGAGAAACTAGAACAAGAGAACAGATTTGATAACAGCTCTCAATTACCACCAATAAAAAGAAACCGTGGTTCTGTGAGTGAAGAATTTCTCTTCCTAGTTTCCCATGCTGGTTTTGGACAATGTTGGGTTGATGGTAGCAGGGGACAAGTTGATTTCACTAATGACGTAGCAATAATTTTGTTTCTCAGCATGCTAACTGTGTTCTCTGAAAGATAATCCAGAAGTCTGGTTTCAGTTTAGAAGGCATTCATGTGTTATGTGACATAAGTGGTGCTTGTTCCAAAGTTTGATAGATTTCGATGGGGAAACAAATTATATAGGGAGGCAGAAAAAGAGCTATTAGGTGTTGGTGCACTTCATACTAGGTTTTTGTTTCACTGGTCTAAGAAAGAGTCACACAGATGGAAATCTACATTCTGAAGGTTTACAAAGTGTTCTTATTTATTCTGTACAAAACTAGAACATCTGAGAATGGCCTATTGTTAAAGCAGCACGCAGAGGGCAAAAAGCAGCTACTGGTGCTGAGTGCAAGGAAGGTGATACCACATCATCCAATTACACTGAACACAAAGTGCCAAGTGGAAAACCAACCAACAAGCAGCAGAAACTAAAAGATGACGGAGAAAGCTGAGGAGGTGAGGAATGTGTCCTGCACCACCATCACTTCCAGGTGAAATGCACAAGGGAAGGCAGGAGAGGATGCCTGTGAGTCAAAAGCTTTGAAATAACAACAAAAATAAATAAAAGTTGCTCACACAAGCTGTAGCTCTACCTTCGCCTGAACAAGAATTTCATTCCTCACGTTTCCTCCGATCAGCCCCAAACCATTAGCGTTAGAGCGCTGAGAGATCAAGTCTGTCGGGTCTCATTAACAGAAACAGGAAATCTGTGCTTTCTCTTGGAACGGCGATGCTGAAGATTTGAAAACCACATCTTTCTAGCACTGACTGCTGCAATTTACACAGGTGAAAACTTCAAATCGAGACTCAAGAATTAGAAATTTACCTACACAATTTATGAAAACTAAACGGAATTTTGCTTCGCCTACTTTAAGTCTTCAGTTGTCTGTTGATACGTGTAATATGAACACATGTCAGCCCTCAATTTCTCAACATAAAACATCCCACATAAGGAAATGCTGAAGATAAAATTAAAAGCGAGTGAGTCATCTGGTGGTTGTAACAGTTTAAGTTTAACACATGATGTATGTATTGAGATTATCTACGTATCAATAACATCCAAGTCTGGGTCCGAGGAGACCTAGCATCACCAAAGAAAGCAGGACTTAAACCTGCTGAGACACGACGACACAGATGGCTGCCTTTTTACCCAGCTGCCACTGAGACATACAAGATCTGAGATCATTAGTGGGATATTAAGTGCATAAAATGTAAGCAAAGGTGAATCAACAACACAAGCCCTACGATGGGTAAAAAAAACACATTTCTCATCTTAGTATTGATAGATGAAATGATTGAGTTTAAAATAAAACGGGTAGAAAAAACTAAAAGTATTCATCACTGATGTGTCCACGTCTAATCAGCTGTGGGGTGTTTAAGTTTCTGTCAGCTCATTTTTGTTTCTAACAAAAATGCTGTACCAACCGTCTAGACCCCTCAGATCTTCTGCTTCTGGACTGCTCTGCATCCCCAGAACCAGAACCAAACGAGGAGAAGCAGCTTTCAGTTTCTATGCACCACAAATTTGGAACAAACTTCCAGAAAACTGTAAAACAGCTGAAACACTGGGTGCCTTTAAATCTCAACTTAAAACCCACCTGTTTAGAGTTGCTTATGGCTAAATTAGGGTTAGAGTGCGGGTTTTTGATGTTTGTCTCTTTCTTACTGTTTATTCATTGTCACATGCTGTTTTTATTTTGTTTTTTAATTATGTAAAGCACCTTGAAATGCCTTGCTGCTGAAATGTGCTATACAAATAAAATTTGATTGATTGATTGATAACATGACCAAAATGACGCCATCTGTCTGTTGTCATTAATGCATCAAAAAACACAGGAAATAGAAGGAATCAGCTGGCAAACACAGCTCAGCTCCGTTAACTGATAAAGAAAAGTTTTCAGAGCTAAAACACTGGTCCACACGTTGATCACAGCTAAGCTGGATGACTGTAAGATTAAATCAGACGGGTCTCCAAAAAATTCCCTGGAAATCTTTCAACTGATCCAAACTACTGCTGCCAGAATACTTGCAGGTACTAAGTGTTTTAGCCTCTACACACAAATTAGTTGTAAAATCACTGGCTTGTTCCTGCAAATACAATTTGTGACAAGACTACTATGGATGTTCAGAGCAGGTTGCAGTTATCTAATTGGTTTTCATTCATCAGTATTAGAGTAACTGAGCAGACCTCGCTCACAATCTGATTTTGTTGTTGACTGTCTATGGTTTTACATTAGCCACGCCACAATACAAGATAGACAAATGTCTGTTGACTTGCAGTGCGATACATGTAATATGAACACAAGTCAACCCTCCATATCTAAACAAAACTCATCTCACATAAGCAAACGCTAAAGATAAAATCAAAGAAGAGGTAGTTGTAACAGGTCAAGTTTAGCACAGCTATGTTAACTGCTGAAGAAAAATTTTCAAAGCTAACATGGCAGCTATTGTGATGCAGCATGTCAAAGCCTCTGCGATATGGACATATTTTAAAGTACAAAATGAGAGCATCTTAGTACTTGGAGTGATACAGCTACCAATTTTTTGGACACTGAAAACCCAAACGCCCGGCTGAAAACACTAAGTTCACCCTGCTAACACTTACAGCTAGCACAGTTAAGCAAAGCAGTGAAAAGGAAGAGACAAGTTTCCATGGAACCGCAAAAAGACAAAAAGGACTACAAAGCAGGAGGTAACTGAGTGTTTTACTCTGGATGACCAACCCATCACATGGAATAGCTTTCCATCACCTTTTGGTGCCAAGGTATGTCCTATCCTCCCAAATCTACACAACCAACACAGAGCTACCTGAGCTGTGTGAATAAATTCTCCATCACCTTGCACATTTTGTTTCTTTGTTGATAGTAAAAGAACAATATGAGGAACAATACAAACACGTTTTCTTTACTGCAATGCAGAGCTACTGAGGTGTCAAGCACACAACGGCACTGATTTTAAGAACTTCTATTTATCTGTGGTATGTAATCTGTAAAAGAAATGCAAGTATTGGACTCCATACTTGCTAATCCATAATCCTAAATGACTCGGATCATTCCAAAAAAGCTTGACTGGGACATCCCTAATGCCAAATGTTTTAGAAGCTAATTATCAAGCTATGAACTGACAATTGGTGACAAGAAAACATAGTTCAGGTAGTTTTTCATGAACTGTAACGTAGACAGATTGATCCCAGGCTCCTTTGTAAGTTAAGAAGTCTTTGGGAAAAACTATTAACCCAAAAAAATCTTCTCAATGGCAGGAAAATACTCTCTGACAGCTCTGACACCTTGATTGAGAAATACTATATAAAGCACTTTAACATTTACAATAATTAAACACAGTGGAAATAAAATATTGAAGTCTTTAATGAATTTGAAATTAATTCAAAAATAAACTTCATTTCAACTATTCTCAACCAAATAAATTCAAGATTTACAGTAAAACTTAACGTGATAAAGAGGAGAGAGGACAGTAAAGCTTGGTTGTGCATAAAATTCAAGCAATTTAACGAGCTGCCAACTGAGAAAAAGACACTGACGCAGACAGATGGACCAAGACGTGCATACATGCCTGCAGAAAACAGAAGTAAACTCACATAGCAATGAATCAAGCAGCAGCGCTGGCAGCCATGGAGTCCCAGTTGGTGGAGCAGAGAGCACCGACTTCTGGAGCCTTCAGAAGACAGAGAGACAGGAGGCAGAGACGGGCGAGATACACAGACAACGTGTGAAGGAAGAGGAAAGGGAAAGGAAGATGGAAGGGGAAAGAGAGGAAAACAAAACAAAAACGGAGGGAGACAGAGGAGAGCGTTTTGTTAATTCAACTTCCTGGCTCGTTTTGAAAAGGAATTTATTGTTCAGATATGTTTTTACAGAACACCTTAAAGCCACCTTACAACACAAATGTACATAACTGAATCCTAAGGTTATGCTCTCAACACTCTACCTTTAATGAAAACACAAACATATCGTATATGGCTTAATAAAACTTTGTATTTGTATATAAGTGTTCAGATGGACATGCGTGTTCTCTGATCATGTGAGGTGTCTTTAGGTATTGCTTAACATAACGAGCCATCTGAATTTGTGCCTGAAAATGGAATTCGTCTGAGCATCTCTGCAACATCTGCATCGTCACACAAAAGTCCCATTTTGTTGCGTATTTAGTGGCCAAGAAAAGATCATCTTCACCCTCTGTGCTGAAAAGCTGTCGCCGCATCACAGCCCAAAGCACGACACCGACACAGGAAATGCAGATTAACTTTCAATATGTCCCAGGGACTTTTGAGTCCAAAAGTGAACTCCAAGACAAGAACACTGTGGTTTTTGAAAGCCCCAGTTTACTGGTTAGCGTCTTGTTTTTTGTTTTTTAAATATACGCACAATGCTGAGTTAAGCATCAGACATGTGACAATCCAGTTCTGACATTGCTGTGCTGAAAATAAACGAGACAGTAACAGCTCCCCCTAATCCAGTCGGTGGGTTTGATGCCAACTGTAAAGGGAGACAGACTTTGTCTTGGTGAACTGAAACGGCTTCTGAGCCAAATTTAGCCTCCCTTTGTTGTACAATCAGTCTGATGTTCTCGATTTGAAATAAAAGAACTGGCTCTATGAGTGTTGCTATGCTACAAAAGAGGGGTGGGGGAAAAATAATAGAAAAAAAAAAAAAAAACGCAAAATCGTCATCCCATTTTTAAAATTCTATTAATGTTCTGCACTGCTGCATGTGAAGATGAAGCATTTTGTTTGTGTTGAAAATAACCACAGTCCTCCAAAGAGCCTTGGCTTTTTTTTTATGAGCCCATTTATTTTCTTTAGAAAAGAAAAATGATCTGTCAAACAGTGAAAATGGATAAAAATCCTTGAAAGTCATGCGGTGATGAAACTGTCAACGTTTGTGAGAGCAAATTTTGAATAAACGTAGTTTTGGTTTAAAAATAGCACCTTAGTACTACTGTATTGGTTGGGTTGGATTTTATTTCTTATTTTCTCAACAACACATGGATCCAATATGTCAGCATTATAGTAGTTGGAGTACAGCAGTGCAACAAACAAGAGCTAATCTCCCCACAGCTGTTTGAGTAAAAATGAACAAATTCATTTGCTGTTGCAAGATTACTTCAAGAATTGAATTGTTTGAATGTTACTCCTTAAACCCTGTCCCCACTAAATTGAAGATTTGTTTTTCTGTGTTTTAACCTATTATCCACATTAAAACTATGTATATGTACATCCAGAGTTTCATTAAGATCCATCCAGTGGTTCATGGGATATTTTGCTAACAGACATACGGACAGACACACAATCATGTAAGCAATTAGTTGATCACCCACCTTTCACGGCAGTGGGCAATAATAATATATCTGTCTAAAATAACTCCCTAAATAAAAGCTAATTAGTTATAAATAAATCAAAGCAATGTTTAATCAAACTTAGCTTTTTCTAGTGACATTTCAGGGATGGAATGCTTACTGAGGTGAATATTTTCCCTTTGTTAGCTGTTTCTGCTTCAGAAAATGTTCTCAGTTAACAGATGGAAGTACAATGGTTATGTCATGAGACCATCCACAACAGCTTCCAAAATATACTATTTACAAACAGAAGTACAGTCAGAGTACTTTTAAGCATTACTTCTTAATGCAGCTTGTTACATTGCATTTTCATTGATATTTAAACCCAGAATAACACTGTCATCACAGAGCTGTGAAACAGACTTAAGAGCTGCCAAAGAAGCTCTTATCTACACCTCTAGTTGACTTTAATGGTTTAGACTAGTGGTTCCTAATTATTTCAGCTTTTGACCCACAAAATAAAAGTTGCAGAGACTTGTGAGCTTGATGATTGCTGGTTTGAATAATACAAACATTACTAGACATTTAACATAGCCATGTCGACCACTATAACATGCATAACGTTGCAAAAATACAATTGGCAATTATTATTAAATTTAATCTGATACCTTCTTCTTCCAAGGTTGTTGCGTAGAAGTGCAACAGTGTTTGTTTTTGAACAACTCAGCAGATTTCAATCACAGCGTGTGTTTGCAGGTGTCGCTACACGCATGTCCTTGCCTCTGAACTGCGTTAACCACAGTCCCTCCCTCACGCCTCGTAAACAACAGCTGGTTCTAGTAGTCCATCTGCTACCTGTTAAATCCCCCACCACCACAGGACTCACAGCTCTGGCAGACTGTCGCTTGACTCCTACGAAGGGCGGGTGGGCACTTCCAGGGACACCATGAGCAGTAGCTGCTGCTTTTACAGTCGACTATAATAATAGCAGCTTGAATTGTCGACTGGCACACTCAGACATGAGCAGGCTTGTAATTGGCTGTCTCAGTGATCTTTTTATTTTTAATTTTTCAAAGCATGACTGGCTTGAAAATAAATGTACTGATTACTGTATTGCTGTTGTCTGAAAGGTGTATTTAGGATCTTCGATGTAAGAAGGAGAATTTGGATTTTAGCTGGTCTTATGACTCATCTACAAGTGTTTGTTTACTGCTCAATAGATGGTATTTTTAAACGGTAGATCAATATATCAGACTTAACTATATATATATATATATATATATATATATATATATATATATATATATATATATATATATATATATATATATATANTAGTTTTGGTTTTGAAATAAGTTTTATATTTAAAAAAAATAATGTTGGTTTTAGAAGATTTCTTGAACGTTTTTGGTTTTACAATTGTCTTTGTAGTATGAGATGACTGACACTGAATTAATGACATCTTCAGAGCTTCACTGAAGTTTTTATTTATTTATTTTTCTTTCCAGATCAGCTTCATTTTCCTCAGCCCCTGACTAATTTCTGAAAGATTAGTCTGGCTACTCAGTCTTATTAACACTTGGGGTGAGATGATTCATTGAGTAAGTTGAGTAACTCGATTACAAAAAGCACTTGAGGCAAAAAATCTTTGACTCGGTGCTGTGTTTATTCCAGGGGAGTGCGTACTGCTTGGCTGACGCCGTGTGCAGGGACAGTTCTTACTGTAATACAACATGCTAAAGATTATGTTGTGTGCAACTGGGGAAAATAATGAGGAGAAAGTCAGAAAAAGACCGGAAAGCCAAAGGTTTGGGACTATGTCGATGAAAAGTCATGTAAAAATAAAAAATTTTGTAGAAATGGTTCTAATTAAAAGGGCCTTCACTGCAGCTTCTTCAATCATCATGCACAAACTGTAGGAAATAGTTAAGAAAATGTCAAGTAAGAACCTGTGACAATGCGTAAGCAAGGTGAAAAAAAAACATTGGCTCTGTGCATCTTTACGCACAAATTTGCGACAAGCTTCTAGAAGAAATGAAGCTTCTTTTTATGAATACTGATGTGTCTTATTAAAGAAATAAAGAAATCCTGAATTGTTGGGACTTCTACATTTCCAGCATAGAAGACTTAGAATATGTCAGCCATAATGAGGAGATCAAACTGATTCAGTGTCCAAGAAATATTTCACAGAACTATGTCACAAACATCCTGTTATCTCATCCCTGGGTAAGCACATAAAAAATCCAGGTGTTAGGGATTTTTGTAATAAAAAAATGTTCCTGAAAGAGTTTCTCTCATCAATGAATACCCAAATTGATCTTTCACTGTGCGCTGGCACATGTGCGAGCATGAAAGTGGAACCATTTCTGACAGTAATAAGGGGAGGCCAACCATTTATTCTGGGTAGAAATCAAAGTCGTCATGTATAAAAGTTGGGAACCACTCGCATATGAGGCATATGAGGGTAGTGGTTATTATCCATTTTTAGATGCATCTATCGGATGATTCTGGATTGATTTTCAAACGTCAAAAATCGATTTTGGTAACTTTAATCTGTGCTGCCAATTTAAGAGAGTCAGCAGACTAGTTGGTACAGTTTGTCCCAGCAGAGCTGCAGTAACTGGTGTTTTAGAAAAATGCTGTGTGTTTTTACATCTTTTCCTCTCTAAACCCTGAATACTGTATTTAAGTAACAGCTGAAGTTCTCATAACATGACTGTCTTTAATATTGACGTTGAAATGTTTGATTTGTGTATAGATTTCCAGTAATGACACAATGCTAATCATGTTAGCTTTTCTTTGGCGTTTCCAATGTTAAATTAGCATCTATGCTATGTGTTGGTCAGCAGCATTTAATAATAGAAGTTTTTGGCATATGTTATTGTGCACTCTTTGTTAGGCATAAAAATATATACATCAGTGTTTATATATGTAAAATACGCCATAGTCATTTTGATTCGTAAGCTGTCTCTGTATTTCAGTTTCAGTGTTTTGGATAAATATCTTAAGCTTACCAGGTGCCTCCGGGTCTTTATTCACAAACCTGATATTCGCAGGTAATCAAGATGCATCAGTTGTCATTTTATAATCACATCACAGCCCTCTGAATCATAATCAAATCGAATTGTGAGGTGCCTAAAGATTCCCACCCCTACTGGCGTGATGCATGTATACCTGAATACTTGATTAATTGACTAATTATTCAGTAGAGAACTCAATTTCTAAAATACTCAATAGCTTTTCCCACTGACTGCAGTGAGGATGGACTCAGGGAACACGGTCACAGAAACAACTAAATCTGAAGGGAACAATGTACCTATTGAAAGTAAAATTACAAACTGTCCAGAAAACATGGTGTTTGATACCAGCAATGATTTGAGTCATTTGTTCTTAACTGTGCATAACAGTTACTTAAAATCAGGATTAAGTTGTTAAGGGTTTAGAATCAGTCAGTTTATCAATCACATGAAAAGCTGCCAAGGAGGATATATTGGCTGACCACATGCATTTAGCTAGACTGTGGTTGCATCTATTGTTTGGAGGATATTCCATTAAGTGCCTTTACAACATGAGGACAACAACCTTCCTGTTTTACCTAATGACATTTCAGCAGTATGCTATGATCCATTAAGCTGATTATGCTTCAAAAAAATCCCACCAAAAAACCCCAACAAGAAGCTACTTCCACACCACTTGCTTTAAGGGATTACAGCGCAAGCTAAGCCTGTCTTAAAAAGTAAGACCTGTGTTTTTCCTAAACGAGGTGTCTTCAGTATAGCTTAAGCCTGTGGCTGAGTCCAGCAAGGCACAGGACGTTTTTACACAACAACATGGCTCAGTGGAAGACCACAGGCAAATCGTCGCTTCAGACCTTAAGCTTAGTGGCAGAGCTGATGCTGTGCAGACGGTCCCAGGTCGTGTCTCTAATGCTGCACCCAGGCCTGTGTTTCTTCTAATTAATTTGAGTGTGAAACTCTTCTTAGTAAGCGGAAAAAGAAATCAAGCAATTAAAAAGAATGAAAGTTAGTAATAGGTCTTCAGGGATTCGGCCTCCTTCCATTGATCATTTAGATTTTTTGTGGTTGAGTAAAACAATGCAGTGGTGGAGGAAGGCATCAGAAATTAAACTTTTTTTTTATTCTGATTTTACTTAACAGCCAGCGTTAAACTTACGAGGGTTTATTTACACTACAACACCATGGTTGTTTTAATATTATTTTCTTTTCCTTAATTTCACCTCATCACAGGTTTGAAACAATATACTGAGGAAATAAAGATTTTAATAAGATTTAAAAGGTATTAAAGGTGAAAGCTCTGCTTTGGGAAACTAGAAATCCTTGAAGGAATCACCCACCGCTTTGCAAGCCAAAGTTTTAAACAAAGATCTCACATGACCTGTGAATTTTCAGAATATGTGACATGGATGACCCTCAGCTACTAACACACCGAGCTTTAGCTCAATAACCTAGGAAAGAATGAGTTATAGCAATTTTCGTGTTTGATAAGATTAATTAGCTGCGGAGGCTAACTTGAATTAAAGTTAAAGTACCACTGATTGTCACACACCTAAGTGTGTGAAATTTGTTCTCCGCATTTGACTCATCCCCTGTAGGAGCAGTGAGCAGCAACAGTGCCACGCTCGGGAATCATTTGGTGATCTAAGCCCCCCGATTCCAACCCTTAATGCTGAGTGTCAAGCAGCATGGGTCCCATTTTTACAGTCTTTGATATGACCCAGTCTTTGAACCCACAACCTCCCAGTTTCAAGGTAGACACTCTACCACTAGACCACTGAGCTGGGTCAGGTTGACTCTAAAAGTTACTCAGTTGTAGATGTACATTTAATGGTTACTTTCTGTGAGTTTCACTGATTGTGTATTTTTGATAGTAGTGGCCAGTAACTGAAGGCTATAGACTTAATATTTTCCAACCTAAAGAAATCACAGTGATTAGTCTGCATCTGTGGCAGGGAACTACAATAAGATTTAAATGCTGATGTTAGATTCTGTAATAAAATAAATGCAAGCTTTAAGTCTAGTAGCAAAGCTTACAAACCTGATGTTAGAAACTGTACTATGACTTTTGTTTAACTAATCAGAGTTAAATAAACTTATCTTTGGCAAGAACCATCTTATACTTCTCTGCTGTCCGTAGATCATGACTTCCACATGGTTTGTTTCCCAGGGAGTTAGTTTTGCATTAGCCAGCCCTCAGTTCTCACACAAGGGTGAAACATAGACAAAAATAAAAAATAGGCATGAAACCATGCCAATCAACACTTTAGCCTGAAAGTGTGCCTGGATTATTTTTAGGATGCGGCAAAACGTTTGAGTTTTAGAACAGTGACAGAAACTCTCACTGAATTAGCAGCCAGCTTTTCTTCAGTACAGATCAGATGGCTTGGCATCTGTGACACGGGATTCTTTCTTTCTTAATAACAAAAAGAAAGGAAAAAAATATCCACTACCATTGCTTTATAAGGGAAGAAACCAAGGGTCAACTGATGAACATGCTGAATACAAAACAAGAATTGAATACATCCTGTTTTGTAAAATAAAGTTACTTAGACCTCACAGCATCAGCAAACAGGCAGCTGTGTTCTGTTTTCCTGCTTTGAGCTAACAAACAAATATGAGGGAAGAGTGAGATAATCCCATAATAATACCAATAATAATAAACAGTAACAGGTAAACTGCATTATGGTGACAGTCATCCAAACACTGAGTCTTTGTTATGTTTGAAAAGTCAAAACTAATTTCTATTCTTCAGTCTTAGTGTGCAGTTTACTTTATCACCATCAGACTCTGTTATTATGTGGTGCAAAAATGGTTTAAGAAATTATATTAGTTTAAATTTCCATGAGTCTTTGAGTCCAGATAAAAAAAAAAAATCTAATTGGAACCGTTTTTAAGTGGGGGAAAAGAAAAGTGTTCCGATGCAAATTTGGAAGAAGAGAAGGGAAAAAATGTTGGATCAAATCACTGATCAGGACATCACATTGCAGGCTGGATCCAAAAAAAGCCAAATCACTTCAACAAATAAACAGTAATAGATAAAACTCAGATTTTCTAAGGAATAAACTATCATTATTGAGCAAAACTGACTAACCAGCTCCAGATACCTTTGTGTATGAAGAACTTTCATTAAAATATGAGCCAGTTTGTCCAAAGCCACACATCCTGTTAAATTAGAAGGTATCCAGTCAGTGCTGAAAGTCCCGTCTCCAGTCCCCTGACACTAAAGACAGGACACAGTTGTGAAGCAGAGACCGGCTTGTGACCCCACCTCCTCTGCATCTCTTCAACTCACTTCATCTAATCTACACCGATGCACACCATTTTCTCCTGAAATCCCTTAAGTCCTCTGCGATCATCTGTGTCCATCTGTGTCCATCTGTGTCTCTGAGCCCAGAGAGCGTGTCGCGCCGAACGCGCAGCAACAGTTGTCGCAGCTTTGGTGAACAGCGTGTGGAGGGAGGTGAGGAATGAACGTTAGCGGCTCCACAACTGTGGCGAACTACTTACGAGGAGGTGGTGTGAATCCGGTCAGTGGCTGGAAGGGTGAATGAGAGATGTGAGACACATGAAAAGCCTGGTGGATATGAAGACGGTGCATGAATGGGAGGGAGGCAGAGCTTAAGAGCTACAGAGGAAGGGAGGGAGGGAACGAGCATGAGAGTGGTTTATGATGAGACAGCCAAAACACAACAGAATGGAGTCGCAGAAAGAAAGAGAGTGACGGGAGGAAAAACAAATCAAAACACTGAGATTCTCCTTCTCAGCTGCTTATTTTACATTTGAAAAGGTGAAAACCATAAAAACACAGCCAGTCAAGCAGCAGACTTCCCCTCTTGGTATCAAATGTATAACATGCCCCCCCCCACGCCCATGTCTGACCAATGTCTCCAATAGTCCTATCATCATCTTATTGAGAGCTCATGTTGCTCAGAGACAAATATATATATACATGAGAGAATAAGGGTTAAACTGAATCCTCCCAGAAGAACTGAATTCCCAATGAGACGTATCAGTTCCACGATGCCTCTTAACTTTACATTTTGCTGCCATGGACTGCAATGGAACAGCTGTCAGGCCTCCCATTGATGTGGATTTGAGCACAAGCATCTCCTGCTCTGCCACAGTGCAAATTTAATAAATGTGTTAGCAGCCAAGCAGCCTGGTAGAAGTAGTATCTCACTGGGCGGCCGCTGTTGGAAACTAGTCGAAGACTCAAAATCGCAAGTAAATAGTCGCAGAATTCTGAGTGACGGCAAACAAGCGACAAGCGAGCCGTGCAGCCACGTTTAGCACGGACAGTTTTTGAAAATCATGGCTTATTTTTGTTTGGTCGGCTTGCAAAGCTGTATTCTAGGCCGTGCACATTATTTCGCTGCTTACCTCCGACTTTATCGCACCCGCATCATCTTGAGCTCCGCCCACCTTTTCAGCCACCTCCACATTTATTATTTAATCTACTGGAGTATGCTTTTTAAATGAAAACGGGCAGATTTGGACCAGTTTTTAAATATGTATTATTTAACACTGACATAGTAATAAGTTGAAAACACAAAGGGAACCCTGCAGCATGGCGAGTGCTTGGGAAGCGAGTCAATTAACTTTCAATAAACTCATTTAAAAAAAAAAAGAGCTGCTACGGGAACCGTGATATGAATGTTCACATAAAAATGCTTCTTTTTTGTTTTCCCAGGAGTGTCAACGCTTGAAAATAGAACAGCGTTGAAAAATTTTGCCGGACGCAGTGGGACAGAGGTGCTTTATATTTCTGTGGCTGATGATCACAAATAAGAGATTGGGCAGCAGCTGTATCCAAGGATTAACAAAAATACTTGTGAATGTTCGTGCTTTTATTTTTGTAAAAAAATAAAATAAAAAGGTTTTACTCCAGAAAATGGAGTGACTTTTAAGGCATCAAAATAATAAATCTTGCAGCGTAGTGGTCTGAATATCTGGGTTTGAAGGACCCTCTTTTTCAGACAGAGGGCAAAAATAGAAACTTTTAAAGATTAAATCGAGTTGAGTCATGGAAGGAGAATTTGTTATTTGAACTCCCTTTGAAAGTAGTGCTGGTATGGCGTGACAACTTAGCGCAGTAAACACATTCAGATTTCAGCTAAGTACACAAAATGTCAACAAGTTCTGCAAAGACATAATATTATCTTATTTGGACCTTTTTATGCCTTCAGATATGTGCCAAGGCTACCAGCTGCTGTTTCTGCAGCACTTTCTTTTGCCAGTTCAAATACTCTTGAGAGAAAAACCATCAGTACTAAACTCGCCAAAATGTTTGCGACTTATGAGCACGTCCCAAACAAGCCAGTCAAAACAAAACCCATCAGTGTTTCCACGGCTCGTTCGCCTACTTTCCGCTGCTGCCTCCACACTTACTCATTTCTGACAGACTTAGGAGACGTTATGTTAAAACAAACCAGGCCCTATGAGTGACTTCTATTAAATTTAACAACCAAAATAAATCAGTCACGTTGGATGAAAGGTTCCCTGCATTCCCATGGCATTTTTAAGACAGACAGTCGATGACTACCAGCTTTTTCCTGTGTTTAGTCTTCGTGCCTGTTCAGCAACAAAATTACCTTAAACAGGCCTGCTCCTTGACCACGAAGGTGATGTGAATGCAGATGTCACGGCGGATTGCAGATGACGTGTTGAGGTCCAGCTTGGCCCTTCGCCTGTGCCGACATCTCGACCAAACTGCTCTGACACAGCAGGAGCAGGGTCCAAAAAAGTCAGGCCACTGGGGGTACGAGGGTCTTACAAGGTCATGGTTTGTAAAAAGAAGCGATTTCTGTTACAGAGCTCGTTAAATTAAAGGGTGCTGCTGTAAGGCATTTTTATGAGACGTTACAACGAGCATGCGATTTATGCAATGAATGAAATATGCAAATTGCACCTGGTGTTTGATAATGCTGTTAAAAAGCTATGAACGTGAAAGACAAAAAAAGGGCAAAACGGAGAATATGATGGTACTGTGGAGTGTTTAAGGAGAGTCAGAAAAGAAAACCAGTGGGATTAAAGTAAAATGAAGGAGGAGGGCTTGAATCAGACTCAAGGGTTGCCAAAATTAGCCTTCCTAAAAAAAGAGACAGCTGATAGAAACAAGGGGTTTCAAAAGAGATGGATTACCAGAAAAAGAAAACAGAGAACCGTTGTCGGCCTTGCGGTCACTGATGTTTCTCTATCTCGAGGATCAGATTAAAAGATAAATCCATGAAAATATTACTGATCTAATCTCTTCATGTGACTGCAGGACTTAATGATGATACGGCGTCTTCCTTTACGCTAGGCTACAGATGGTTTACAGACACTGAACAGCAATACTTGTTAGCGAAAACTCATTTGGAAACACAAGAGGGGCTCATTTGCAAAGTATACATATATATTTTTAAATCTTTTTTAAGAACAGGAACATTGTTTATTTATAATCTTAATAATAAATTCTCAAGAAACCAAACCAACCAAATGATGCTAAAAATAATTGTTTCTGTGAATAATTCCTTTCCGTCATCGGATCAGGATTATCTGTGACTTCTCAATCTTCACAGAGCTAACTATTACAAAAAGTCTCTACCGCACTAAATGCGAGACGACTTCCAAGAAAAATGCTTGCGGTTAGACCCCATTATGGCCAACCGGGCCATTAAGGTTCACCGCCTTTCATCTGTAATGGTTAGCTTTGTGTTTGAATGCCAGGCAAAAACTCCTTGCATCAATATTCCTGTCATCTGTGCTTTCACACACAAACACCACTGAATCCTCAACTAACAGCTGGTTTCCATCACCACCCTTGCAAAAGTTTGCACATTTTCTATTCCATCAGCTTTATCTACCCCTTCGTTTGTCAGATTGGCCATCCCTCACTCCTCTTTTTTTATCATTTCTTCAAAATGGAGTGACAGGAAACTGAAGAGGATCATCTATCGCTCTGTCCTTCACTAACGACTGTCCTTTCTGCAGATGGGAGGACTCTGCAAATCACAGATTTGTCACTATAATGACTTCCTTACATGATCTCCATAAAAAGAGTGAAGGATTTGACACTTGATCCATTTTATATTTGCATTAACAATTTACCTCTCACCGCAGTAAATCAATTTTCTTATCGAGCTCTGAGATCATAAAGGTCTACTTTAATGGGATTATAGTGGAAACCAAAGAAGGTTCTCAATCGATGATTAAAGGTTAAATAAATTAAAAAAAATAATAATGAGCTTTCATGTTTTTCTTTTAGTTAAACACGATCATGAAACCCTCTGTGGCATATTTCTCTGATTTAAAACATTAAAGACTTGTTTTTAGAATTTTTGTGTCGAAATCCTGAAGTGGGGTGATTCTGTGGGTGGAGTTACATCCTTGGTTGGTGACGTAGAAGGAGGCGGGGGGCGGGGCTAGCTGTGGCAGACCACTGTAACAAGAGTACCAGTTTGAAAACCCTTTTTTTTTTTCTTTTGTGTGTGTGTGTGTGTGTNTGGAGTGGTGATGCTGTCGGAAACCAGAGCACCGCATTTCACAAGTGAACCCCCAAGCTTTACATGATGTCACACAGTCTGCAAGGAGTTTCAGCAGGGCAGCAGGTGGAGGTTGGACAGCAAAAGGCGGTGGTTCTTCAATCGAAGGTTTATATCTCTTCAAAACGTTGCCTGCACAGTCAGTCATCAGACTTTCGATTGTAATTTTCTAAACTAACCACATCCATCAAACTGTCTTGTCCTTTGGGAAGCTGAAGAATGACACAGCTGTTGGAGTTTTGGGTCATCTAAACAATTAATTATGAATTGCTACACACTGATCCATTTCACCCCCACACTATTTATATTGGCTATTTACTGCCTTGTTGGCGTTCCTGTGTTTGGCACTGGATACGTCACACATGTGAGTGATCATGGAGAATGCCAAAGAGAAATTTTTACAATATTTTCTTAATAATCTTAAATTAGTGTATTTTTCTTTAATGAAAGACTCTGATAACAAATACCTTTTATGACTTTCTTTAAATTTATATTCGCTTCAAAACACTTTTCATTTCACCTTTAAGTCATTTATGACAAGAAAGTGAGAGAAACGAAGCAAAGCTGGGTTTGACATCGGAGGTCTACAGCTCTCACATCAGAGCTTATATTCAACACTAAGAGCAAGCATAAGAAAAGAAGGAATGAAACACAGATCTTGTTATCGTTCTAATTTATTTTTTGGACATTTATGACATTCCAGTCCTGATGTAAGTGCAATTTGTCGACCAAGTCGCAAATAAAAAACTGCTGAACTCTACAAATCAATAAGGTATGTGATTCTGTTACAGATTACTTGCTATGTTTAAATGAACACGTATTAAATTAAGTGTTCAGATTTCAAACTGAACTGTTAAGTTGGATCCATGAAGTGATCCAATAAGGGGTAAGTATGTGTCCAAGAGGGTTGCAACATCATATTTATACCAAAATATTCGATAGAGATCTTTGGCATAAGTGTATTTATTAAATACAACACTGTTCCAGCTTTTTGTATGTTTCTTTACATTGCAGAATTCTGAGTGAGAGGCTAAACTTTTTTTCCCTAAAAAATTTTGTAAATGTAGCAGAGGAAACTACGTCACAATGTGGGCAAAAGAGTGAGCAATTAAACACAAGCTATATGCTAGTTTTGTAGAGTGGGCAGTGATTTTTTTGAATAATCAAAATACAGTTAAAACTATCATTCTTCTATTTATGTTAATGGCCCCTGGTAGTGACACACAAAATTGTTTTCCAACAGAGCTCCTCCAGTCATTGTCTTCTTTTTCATATCAAAGGCTCTAATCTTAATATTGAATATTTAAAGAAAAATCAAATATTAACCAGATAATTTAAAAGACTGTTTTTGCTTTAAATGCTACTTCCTACTGGTGTAGCTGGTTCAAAGCAGAACTTCATCACTTATTGAAAAAGGTATCACCCAAATGTAAACATTACAAGTATGGAGGATAAAAAAAACTTGACAAACTCCCTTTGGCATTTCAAGTAGCTCCTGACTAATAATTCAGACATGGCCAAACCAAAATGGAAGCCATAGCATACTATAACTTTGAAAGTAACAGAACAATATTATTACCCTTATGAGTAAGTATAAGCTACACTTGTTCATAACTCATCCAAGACTTGTACTATTGCTCTTACAAATGATGGATGGACATCCAAGGCTATCAAGGGTTAATTAACATTAACTGAGAACAACTTCATATCCAAAACAACACAAGAGGCCATGTTCTGAAAACTCACCCACATTATAAACACAGAAGCTCGCATCGGACACAGCAGTTCCAGGAGACAGTGCTTGTGAACCACAAGGGACTGGTTCACAGTGCTAATAATCATTTGAGATAATTTGCCTCTTTTTGTTCGGCGGTACTTTGACCATTTATGGTCCTTATAAATATGTTTATCAAGTCTTTTTAAGCTCCTGTTTCAAAATAGGCACTTACTTAGCTCAATAGGGGCTCTTGAGTGACATAAGGGGATGTGACTGGTCCAAAAGTAAGCTGACTGGCAGAAAAAGCTGAACGCTATTTCAGCATCCATGCAATTAAAATGGCATTTGCTTGCTGAAGCAGAAACTACATAATTGTCATTATAGTCTGCTATGATGTGGTGTTCTCTGAGCATGTGCAGCACAAAGCAGACTGATCTGTCATATGAGTCTTGGCTTCTGTAATTCCTTTGTCTGAATGTTTGTAGTGCTCTTTCAAACACTGCCTTAAAAATTAAATCAAAGATCCACAACACACAGCTCCGACTACAGAGACCTCTGTTGTTGTTGTTGAATGGTGTATCTTTTAGCAACGTGGCTGATCTGACCATCAGCTGAGAGTTGCACAATCGAAGTGTTCCTATTGCAGATAGAAAAACGAAGGTTCCTTTAACCACTGCATTGTGGAACTAACAGTCCATTATAACCCTCAACAAGCCCTTTTAATTGGGTGATCCAAAAACACTGGTGTTTTTGTGGGAATTACAGAAAACAGATGGCACAACTTTCATCCCAACACACAATGCAAAAATTGTTTCGGAACCAGTTTGGAGAAGTCTCATTGGAGAAGTATGTGGTCACAGAAGAGGTGACCACGTCAACTTAACTTCTACTTATCAAACAATCTACTCACTCGACAAGCTAAAGAGCTGTACAGAATACTGGGTGGCTTCATATTGCTTTAAAATGCACTGAGAATATGCAAGAAAAGAAAAAAAAAATAATGTGCTCATTTTATGGAAGCATGGGCAGTTAAACTTATAATTATTTTACCAGTTGGTGCGAAGGCCTTGGAGAAACCCAACACATCATGTCAACTTGCCTTCAAATGATTCAAACAAGTAAAACAATGATTCCAGCCAGGGAAAAACAGAAAGAGTAAAAATATGGTTCTTTTATGATTAGATTACTAAAAGGGTAAAACCATTTAATATAAATTTCCTTCTGAACTGCTCTGAACTGCTTAAAACACCAGGGAATCAGTAAAACGAGGCCTTTTGTTATACACAGAGTTATAGTTCAGACTCCCAGTAAAAACATAAGCATTAGCATTTAAATCACTGCCCTTAAGAGAATAACACAACAACAGGGCAGTGTGATTTCCAGTGACTACAATAAAATACAAAAATGTCATTGTAATCCATCCCCAACCCCAATGGAAAAGGGAGGAAAAAAATGGGACCACTTGCTCATGCCTCTGGCCAGTCAAAGCCATTTAAAATTCATTAAAATGACATTACCTAACGATAAAAGTTAATGTAAAAATAGTCTTTTTAGCAGAAGCCTTTGAATCAAAATGTGGCAGCAGCCTCATTAAACGAGACACCGGTATTTTGTAAAATTTATACCAATTTTGCTGTCTTTTGACAAAGACTCTTTCAGACTATTCTGCACTTTTTTTTCCATATTTAGTGAAAAAGGCGGAAAGAAAACAAAGCGTGGTGACTAAAACAGCACAAAACATTCCAAGTGGTCCTCTCCTCTTATTAATGCCCCTATCAGTTCACAGCATTCTGCTGCCTTGTAAACGTGCCCCTCTTTTTTCAGCTGCACAGCATACAATTATTAACAGGATCAAAGCGTTTGAAAGGGCTTCTGCATTGGGGAGGTTGAGCTCAGGGAGCGCAGTGACTCAGACTGATAATGGCTGAATTGTTTGTGCCTCTACATGCCAGCGCAACACATGCAGAATATCCAAGCTTTGAAGTTGATAGCGGTGGAACTAATAAGCAGTTTAAAGGAAGGAATTTCTGAAGGAAATGTAATTTTATAAGTGGTTTCATAATAAAAAAATACATTGCAGAATATTCCACATTGCAACCACAGAACTATACCAGAAGTCAGGACCTCTGACTTTAATTCAAGAAGCCATCAAAGCATAAACTGCAAATTATAAAAGGAGGGCAAATAAATTGAGTTGATAAAAATACAGTCAAGGAAATCTGCAATGTAGTTATTCTCTGTGACAGGCATATTAAGTGTCTAAATGAATATTTCTCCTCTCTGTCAGATTTGTTTCAGTGACAAGAGAGTTCTCCCTGCTGAGGGAGAACATTTTGTGTTTAACAGCACTCTGGTTGTTAATATGCACCACTAGCTACAGCTGGTCTACATTGGTTTACTGTCTGAACATGTGTTACAGGGATGTTTTAAGATAAATGCGATGTACGCTGGTGCCTGTTTCATGCTCCATCTGCTGAGGAGCTTTGAATCTAGTAATCAAGCTGAAAGGACGGTGGCATAAAAAAAGCACGGTCTGAGATACAGACACTGTACACCAGGATGTCAGCCTGACAGGGCGCCCGCCACTCAGTGGATTACATGTTCTTCAAACCACGTGGAGAATGAGCAAATGAATTCCAGGGTTGTAACACAGCACAGGAGTAACCTGTAGACCTAAATTTAATCGCAGCTTTCATTTATAAGTAATTGTGAGGTTTAACATTTTTTTTACAGGTACTTTCCCATGGCTATCCTAAAACGATGTAGCTTAAGTCATGACACAATAATAGAGAACAGCCTTGGTTGTATTTTTGTTGAAATTTGTCAATATTATTGAATTGTGTGATATTTTTCTAGTGTATTATTCAATTATGAATCAAGCCGCCAAAAAATGAAAGGCTTTTTAGCTGAATAGATTGTGGTTATGTCATCTATCGATCCATCCATTTTCTTTACCTGCTTCTTCCTTTCCAGGTCACAGGAAGCTGATGCCTATCTCCAGTCATCACTTTGTGATGGGGGGGGGCACCCTGGACAGGTCGCAAGTCTATCACAGGGACACATAGAGACACGCTCTCACTCATACCTGGGGTCAGTTTTTTACAGTTACCAATGAAACCAACATGCATGTTTTGGATCTGTGGGAAGAAACCGGAGAACCCGGAGTAAACCCACGTGAGCACAGGGAGAACATGCAAACGCCGCCTAGAAAGGCCCCAGGTCGGGAAGCGATCCTTCTTGCTGGGAGGCGACAGCTCTAACCACTGTGTCATTGTGTCACCCTGTGGTTACTTCACAAAACGTGAAATTTAGAAAAATGCCCAAGGTTTTGGTGTAATTTGAAACCTTTCATATATCAAACAAAACTGAAAATCAGACAAGACTAGCATGACAAGATGTAAGGTATTTATCAAGACCTCAGGCATAGATTACATCCCAATACACACTTTAAAAGGGAAAACAACTTTTGCCGAGGCACTGTACTTGTAATTCTTAAGGAGCTGGAAATGAAACAAGTTGAGCACTTCTGACGGTCATTTGAGCTTAAAAGTGCTGCTAATTTTTAGGGCAAAGGACAGTATTAGAAACACAGCCACATAAGATTAGCTTTGACACATTTCTGAGCCAGAAGAAGGCATCATGTCATAAAATATTCAGAGGAGAGGGAAATATGATAGTCTAACCAGAGAAGGGAACATAAAAGTGGTGGGGAGTGATAAAAACGAAGCAATGTTAATCTATGACCATAAAATTCTGACTCACAGTTTTAGTATGCGCACATGGAGAAGGGAAGGTAAAAACCATTATCTAATAGGGCAACCATGTTTGGCTGCCCTCTGAGTGGCTGAGGGGGCTGAAGAGTACAGTGTAAGTTAAAAGAGAGCAGAGGAATAAAATGAGAGTTTGAATAATTGAAGTGCAAAAATATGCGGACTTGAGCACAGTTCCTGCTTTGGAAAAATTACTCACTAAAACTATATATCACAAAAGAAGTGTGAGGAAATCTATGCTGCCTAGTCTTACAAAAAAAACGGAATTCATAGAGTTGAGGTTCAAATATTATTTAGCTAAAAAAGTCAAAGTTCACAAGTCTGTTGTGACTAAAGGAAACTCATAAAGCTGAATATCGCCAACACCTAACTTTAACTTCAAATTAACCTTTGCACCAAAATTAGCAATGACACAAACATTACACACATATAAAATACCTCAGGTGCGATGAACTTGTCTGTCTTCAAGCAGTTTTACAGTGAAAGTAAAAAAACAGATCGGGAGAATGATCGCAAAAATGTTTTTGGATCATCAAAGGACCGAATTCTTGGACCAGGACTGATAAAAGATGTACTTTCAGGTCTGAATGTACAGGCGGGAGTCTTCAGCTTCTTGGCCCAAATTTTTAAAAAGTTTTTTAGCGAACTATTTCTTTGGTATTCCAGTGTGCACAGGTAAGGGGTGAGAGGGAAGCCTTTTTGTTGCTGTTGGATCAACTTCTCTGAACCAGATTTCTCATTTCACACAAAATGTCTCATTGGTAAACGTTCGCAGGACACTGATCCTTTAAACGCTGTCGACATCTCAGGAAAAAAAACAACAACTAACAACAACGTTTGCTGCATTCACTGGATGTGCATCATCTGTCTTTTGAGGCAAAACAGCATTTGAGAGAGAGAAATGGAAAAACCAAAAGCAGAGACAATGAGGTCCTATAAACAACCTCTGTGAGAAGTGAACAACAGGAAAGGATGACAGGAAAGAGAGAATAGGGTGATGATTGTTAAGTAGAGAATAATGTCTCTGCACAGCCTGCTCATATTGACTTCCTGCCCTGGGCTGATTGCTGAATGTCTCTGAAGGTTTCACTTTGACTCAAATACATAATAAGAGCTTGTTAAAGGCCGTCTGAGAAAGACAGCTAAACACAAAAACAAAGTACTAAAGGAGGAGACAAAGAAGCAGATGGCATGGATTTTATAGAATCGCCCCAAAAAATAAAAAAAGCTAAAGTGAGAAGAAAGAAACTGTCTCCTCCAGTTGTTGCCTCCAACATTTAGCCGGATGTTATGTGGTGGGATGGTGGTGCATGTCTGTGTAGGCATAAATGTGTATGTACCCACAGAACGTACCCACAACAAAATCTAAAAATGAAACTAAATAATATAATGATTAGAGATGTCAAAGTGAGGCTTTCAAACCTAAGAACACGGTACCAGCTATCAAGCACAGTGGTGGCTGCATCATGCACAAAATTGATGGAATAACAAAGATAGAGAACTACCTTCAAATCTTCAACTTCATCTTAAATCAACAACTCAATAGTTGATACTTGAACTCAACTGGGCGCTCCAACTGAATGGATAAATGAGGCTAACATTAAGTTTCTGGAATGGTCTTCCCAAAGCCCCAACATTAAATTCTGTACGAGAAGGAATTCTACCAATTATGCCAAAAAGAGGAGTCAAATATCCAGCCAGAATGATGTCAGGCACTTATTGATGGATACAATAAGCTTGTGGTCAAAGTGTAACCTGCTAAGGGACAGTTACCCAAATATTAGGACTGGTGTATGGATGTATTTGAGCATGAATTATGTATAATTCTGACCTTGTGTGGGTTGGGAAAATTCACAACAGATTCAAACTTGTGAACCCAATTCTTGTTCTGGAAATTTGTTGTTTGTTTTATAATCTATGGATGGAAGTGATTTTCCAATATTCATTGTCTAAGTAAAAATATGCATATTAATGCTGACATCCTGACAACAGGTTTGACTTTTTTTTCCCCTTTTTTTTTTTCCTTTTTTACGCCACCATCACCTGGTAGCCAAACGTTCAGGTGCTTTTTCCATTCGGGTTGCTTTTAGTGACACAACACATACCTCCCAATCACCCTTCTGGAAAAAAGAAAAACCAACAGAAAGACAGAGAGAGAAACAACTCATAGCTTTCCAGAATTTGTCTCTGCCACCTTAGTTTATTTTGAAAGAATTATGAAGTGGAAATTGTGGTCACAGGTGGGCTCAGCTTTCCTGTTAAAATACATTTATCTCCTTCTACGTTGATCCACTGGACCAGTGAAATGAAGGAATATATTAATCCCTGATAGCAAAATTTAAAAAAATAATAATTACCTACAAATGTGTTGTATATAATAATGCACCTACATAGAATAATCATTCTACCCTGGATATAGAACGGTTCAAATAAATCACTAAAAGCACAAAACAATATACTGCTGTCCACATTGTTCCAGCAGGATTATATTATAAGATTTATTTATTAGCAGTAGTTTTGTTTGAAGTTTACCAACATTTTGATGAACTTAGTTTGATATAACATTATATTTAAATGTCTTGTAAGGAAAACATCTGGTTCCACTGGTTGCATGTGAACAACTAGTTCTGGGTGTCACCAGCAGCTGATTGATTCACTGTGTGAAGCTGCTGCTTATAAGACTGAGTTTACAGCTCCTCAGACTGAAGAAGTCTTTTAGATAAAAGACGAAACATTTCAACAAAGAAGAACCAGTCCAGAAAACTTGACAGCCTTGTTAGATTTATCTATCTGGATTATTGAGCATGCATCAGGACATCTAGTTCCACTATTCTCCAAACTGTCCGAAGACCTAAACCCATAAGATATTCCAGAAGTGTTTACAGTCACATGTCAGTAGTGCTGTATACATGTTTTCAGCAGTTCAAAGTTTGAGACAATCCTCCATGGGCAGGAAAAAAGGAAAACTGCTGCTTTGCTTTCTTGTGAAGTGCACGTCAGTGCAGAGAAAACATCAGCATATCCTGAGGCATCACTGCATATCTAGTGTATATGCCAACTGTGACTGTGGGATTTTTTTTAATGCAGTTTTGATTTATCCTATATGCCTGAGGCTTTGCATATTTTCCATTTAGCTGATCCTACCAAAAATGCAAAGTTTGCAGTAAAAAAAAGAAAAAGAAAGAAGCTGAAGTAATGCATTACTGAATAATTTTAATCTGAAATCCTGGAGAGGATCTTGTGAAGCTGATCTGTTTCTGACACTCAAACAATAATAAAGACTGACTTCTCATGAAAGTCCCACAATGTTTCCAGCAGAAAAAAAAAGCTGAAAACTTCAACCCTCATTATCAGTGCTACAAATATGAATACCGGGTCCTCACAAGACACGGAAGATGGCAAACTGCATCAGCACTGTTTCCGATGCATAGAAAACTCATTAGAACACAGAGCAGAGGCGTTCCCTGCAGAGTTTTACAGCTTTGTTCTATTTTTAGCACATCGGTCCCAAATTAGCCCTTTGAAATCTAATCCCTAAGATTCTTCAAGAACAAAAAAACACTGATGGACTTTTAATTTTGCTGTTGGTCACCATGAAAGTCAGCTCTTGAACGTGAACAGCACTGAGATTACGAAGTAAAAAGACGGTTCTCAAATAACAGAGCTTTGTGTTGTTAGATGCTCCTTCAGACTTATCAGGTTTATCAAAACAACTACAGCATCATCATTTATCAACATAAGATGATCTCAGTCATAGTTAAAAACTCAGCGGGCAATTTGTATTCCTTCAGTCCTAGACCTTTCATGAATTTAGTTTTTTATGTGAAATAATTATGAATATTCAGTGTTTTACTTGCAGTAAACAACAGCCAGTGTTCTCACTTATTTAGCTACTTAAAAAGAAATTGTACTGTTATGTTCTTTAAAAAAAAAAAACAATTTACTGAGGCCTGAATGAAATCCCTCTATAACTGTATGGAATTCAAAGTTTGCATGATTCACTAAACCTCATCAATGAAACTGCTAAATGCAAAAATGATGTTGTGTAAAAGTCCACAATAAAACAATCTAATTTCAGAAGTTTAACATTTTTAAGATGGTGTTTTGCAATTTAGTGCAAAATAATTAGCATCACATTGTTCTAATTTCCTGTACTGAGCCCAAACTAAAAAAATCTCAATAATAATAATTATTTCTTTGCCTAGACTGTATAGGACATTCCCAATATTTAAAATCAGTTTTGGAAAAAAACTTGGAAAACCCTCGGTAAACATGCGTAGTGGCACTTTGTACATCCACGCCAGCCTGCTGAGAAATATTTCAACTCTTCCAGCCTTGCATTCCATAAACAGCTGAGCTTGTGAGAAACGTGCAGCAACAGGATGCAGGCAGAGCCGTGGATTGGGCGAAGAAGGCTTCGGGAGTCGTATCACGTTGCAACACGACGGAGTTTGAGCATTCTTTGTAATGTCACGTGTCTTTGTAATGCGTTTTAGCCGTTGGACTGTTATGATTTTAAAAAGCGCTGCGCACTGTCACATAAACAAATGGTACGTGAAACGGACTTGTATATGGATAGTATTTGAATAAAACTCTACAAAACTTTGAACACTGGAGTTGTTTTAGGACACGTGTTAATCTCAAGGCCTGTGGGCCAGATCCGGCCCTTGATAACATTTTATCTGGCCCCAAGACATTAAAATCTTATTAGATCTGGCCCTTCAGTTTATGACAAACTGAGCCTCTATTGCTTCTCATTTTTCTTAAAAAACTGAGCCTATTTAGTGAAGTGACATTGACTTTAAAACCAAGAAAATTAAGTTTCAGTTTCTCAGTAATCTTTGATTTTGAAAGGGTACCAGAGAACATGAAATAGGACGATCAAACTCTTGTTGATGAACTTGAAGCTAAGAAACGATATCAGATATCCGAGATATCCGAGATATCCAACTTAAAGTTAATGTGCATCATTAACTCAAGTGTCTGCTTCAGTGTATATAGTCTCTTTTAGTATTTTCTTCTTGTTTTAAAGGTAATGTTAGTCGCTGTATGATTGGATTTTTGTTGATGGATTTTTAGCTTTTTTAATGAAGAATGCTAATGATGTTGTTTTAAGCTCAATCAATTTTTCTTTGTTTATTAAAGTCTGTTTGCTCTAAAATCTACATAATATGAAACTGGGAAAAGGTGTTTGGTATTTCTATATGAATGATTTGACATATTACATCTAAAACCAAGGTTAATTTGTGTATTTTTTAAAAAAATATTGATCGGGATTAGCCCTTAGGTAGGATCAAGTTTATAATTTTAGCCCCTTTGTGTCACTGAGTTTGACATCCCTGTTTTAAGACAACAAAATCCACTTTGGAAGTGAGTCCACACAGATAGTACTGACAAACAAATATTGGCTAGTTGAAGCTGATCCTCTTCTAAAGTTGATTTTGCCATCTTAAAGCAACTTAAATCTTTAAAATTTCATGGCGGTTCATGCATTAACTATTATTTAAACCGTTACACTGCTGTCAGTTTCACTTTTCACAGTTAGTTCTAAATATATTAGTGCCTCAGACTGCACAGAAAATGACACAGCAAGTCGCTGCTGGCATTATTAGCACTTGTAAACAGAAACCAAAATTCATGCAATTACCTGTGTGATGACAGTGGTGTAAAGATGTATGAAACAGCATTCACATGAATTGCTATAAAATGTAGGAGACTGAAGTTGGTCTTGGTCATTTTAAACTAGCAGTTACCTTGTTAGATATTTTTTCATAACCTTCCCACAGAACCAGACTTAAAAGAAATATTTCTTTAGGGATTAAAAAAGACTAAGAAGTATTAGCACAGAGGCTATTCAGTCCACTTTGAATTTAGAAAATGACACAAAGTCAGCTGCTGTTGCATCTGCAACACAAACATGCAACCAATGGCTGGTGAACACCTATTATCACTAGACTTTTTGATCTTTTCAGCATTTCATTTTTTTTCCCCCTCTTGCAGCACTAAAAACTGCCTTCTTCCACTCTGATACTTAAGCTAAGTGCTTAACGACAAGTTCAATTTGGACTATCAAGAGCAAGAGTGTGTGGGGTGAAGAACAGAGGAGCTCCTTCGCCAGGCTGAGAGAGGCAGAACGAAGGAAGACTATTTCTACTGACCTGTGAGGAGGAAAAAAACCTTGGAGACGTAACATGAGGTCCTTATTGTTAAAACAAGAGCTGTTTTGCAATAATGTGGTCTTGTTTTAAGTTGCATACATGAAGTAAAATGTGGTGTAGAACAAATTTTAATGCAAAGCACCAGTCTAGTTAGGAGGTTGTAGTCCTCGACATCTAATCTTTCAGCGTCAGGAGATTTTTGCATCTATTGCAATTTATTAATAATTCTTCCCACTCCAACTCATTGCAGCCTACAGTTCTGGTTTCACCTTTAAAGGGGGTGTCCACTGTTCTGAAATTCTTCAATGACACACAAGAAAAATCTTGCAGTGAATCCACATCCCTAATTTGTTCAGCGTTTTGGTTTCACACTGACAGAACACTAAATGAAATTTCATTTCTGGTCAATTTTTAACCCTGTCCTACTTTTACCTCCAAAAATAGTTTTCACTTCCTCTCCAGCACCCCTTACAGAGCTCTAAAATCCTATTTTATTTTGGCCATTTGGCAACACAAGAAATATTTGGCTCTGTTGGCCCTCTGGCAGGAGGTAACGAAATGTTTCCAAAGAAATGGGAAGCACTATCAATCTACAGCTGAAAGTTATTAACTTGCGATACTGCAGGGAAACTCTCATAAATTTGCATTTATGAAGGGTAACAAAAGAGTTTAAAGAAAACAAAAACAGTTTTCATAGATCTTCATCTCCCCAGAGGCAGAAAAGTTCAACTTTTACGTCAAAAGTCCATGAGAATCATTGATTACTAGCTTTGACCTTCTTCACTTTTGACATTTTAATCCGCTGTAAATTTTAAAGTCCTTTCTCACACGTAAAAGTACTTCAGTCTGTCTGCAGTGAGTCGTTTCAAAAGAAAATAACTGGAACAACTGGTGTGGTCTGCAGTCAATCGTCCTCAATGGTAACAGTTCATTGCCTTGGGTAAAAAAAAAAAAAGAAAAGAATGTGCAACAAACTAATCACAAAAACATGCTTGTACTAGATTCTGTCCAAAAATATTTAGACTGAAAAATAATCTTGAACAAATATTTCTTTATTTTTTTCATATGGTGATTATGACAACAGTGTTGCCGTTAATTCCAGGAGAAAGTCACAGACTGGAGCAGCAACAGTAGAAGCCCTAAAATAAGAGACCTCTGCGACACCTCTTCTCGCTGTAGTCTAAACCTTTTAGACCCAAGTTTGCATCCCTATTCAAACAATTTACATCATACATACTGGAATAAAAAGAATGGGCAATGATATTAGAATATTCAAATACTCATCAGTGTATACAACTTTAAATAGTTAATGCATGTGGTGTTTTGATAAGCATACTTAAAAGTGACGCGGCGTCTGATTCTGCCAGTGTTGTTTCATTTGGAAAACTACTACCATGTGTGAGCTACATATTTACTGTCACATTATGTGCCCACTCCTCTCCACTGATTTATTAAACTGGTGAAACAAGAAAGAACACATGATCGTGGTTAGCAGATGTAGTAATATGTGTGCAAAACCTGCAACCTCGGCTCCATCAAAGAGGACGTTTTCCGCAGCAGGACTTGTGATAAACAAATTCACTTATGCAGTCATTTAGAACCCAACAAGATTATGAAATAGAAAACAACTTTACAGTTGATAACATTAGGCCTTGTGATACATAAATGCTCATATCAAAGTTGATTTCTCTCGCAGATCTTTAAAATGTATTTGTTTTAATGGTATTATAGAGGTTGAGTGCAGCTCAACATGTGCTTTTAAGCAACATAAAAAGCTGTTGTGCTGGTACTTTTTATGCTATATTAATTACCACTGTATATGAGTAAAGGGGGAAACAAAGTGCATTTGGAAAAGCATGAATGGCTGTCACTTGGTCAGTTTCTAAAAGTTGTGGGTGCAGGAGATGAAGAAGAAATGGGGGAAATCTGAATTGTTTACTGAATTTACCTGAAATTCCTATTCCTGTTTTATAAAGTATTATGGGGTTGTTAAGTATTTGTTTTCTTTTTCCACTTAGGTGAGTGCAAAGTGTACAACATCTTGTCAAAACTATAAAAATAAGCCTAATTGTGTAACGTTAACCTATTGTCGCAGGTACAAACAGAGGAACGGTACAGTTTTTCAAAAACCTCATGGGTAATCCCTCTGTTTTAATCATCACTCATTCTATGACACAGCTTGACTCTCGACATCTTGATGACATTACCACAAGGCAGCACATCTGCCTCCTGGCCTTGTTGGAGACGCTCATTTTTCACAGCTGTCCATCTTCATTACAAATCTAACTGGTCATGCCATGATTGCTTAAAATAAGCGGCTGCATGGGAAGTTGATGGATGACTACATCTTTCGTCATTTACAACTTCTTTGAGCCACGCGTTAATATTCAAAAGTGCTCCTTGCTTGCAAACAGTTAAGTTTTGCAGCTAAATTTAAATAAACTATTACTGCTTGTTTTCTTTTACAAACAGTCAAAGAAACAATATTTCATAAATTCTTTGAATGGACAAATTAGGGTGAAAGTTGGAATCAGTGGGTTTAACTCATTAATTACGTCAACAACAGGTACATCTACCGGTAACTGATTAATTCCTGTCGTGTTCCTGGAGCATAGCCTTGCTAAACTTGAGCTTATAAAGCCAGTTTTATGGAGAAAGGATACTGTCTGATGAAGAAAAATGGCTATCTATTACCAGATGCAACCTTCTAAACCCAAACTGTGTTGTTTTCCATGCATAAAGATTGCATATTATTTGCCATGAATTTGGCAAAACTAGGTTGCAAATGATCAACAACAGTCAAGGAGAGTAGAGTAAGGGTCAAAGGAAAAGGCCAAGGGCACTAAATATTCGGTACATTACAAATGAAAGATAATCTATTAGCTCAGACTCATAAATAATGTATTGTGAACACAATACTCCTTCCTGCTTGCAGACCAATATGCTTGCATTATGTCTAAAAAGGAAATATGTAAAGCAAAGAAGTGGAAGATCAGCACAAAGATTGTACCTTAGCATGCAGTTTCAATCTCTTTAAAACCATCAAACATTATTTCCAGAAGATGGTAGACTCAGCCATTTAGTTTAAATATCACCACATTATTTTTAAAAAAGTTATACTTACATCCCATATAAAGTTTTTTTTACGTAGGACTTGACAGAGATTAAAGTTTATCATCAGTCTTAACAAATATTTAAATTAATTTATATATTTGTAGATGATTGATTAGCTCAACCAATTTGGAGGTTGGTTAAAGTTACATTATCCTCCTTGGAAATAAGGCCTTTCGTCAATCGAAGTGCATTGTGGGTATCTTTTAAACTAATTAATAAAAACGAAAGCTATAAAATTGCTTAAAATAACAACAAAATAGGTTTATAGAGAACAGTGTGTTTTATTTTATTGACATAATGTTGTTTTTTAATACATAAAGGAGCTTAGGAATGCCACCTTTGAACGATCTGAAGTTTTGACAGGTGTCAAAAGGCTAGTACAGAGGAAGGCATTCCCCCCTGCCTTTCAAGTTTAACAGAAATGGCATGTAAACACAGCTGAAAAAACACTTTAAAGCAAGGCGGGTGTTGGTTCCAGCTGGGAGTCGAGCAGTCACAACAAGACGAGTATATGTAGCAGAGTGTCTCTCACACCCACATCATCCACTCCAGAACAGTCAAAGCATACAGTGGTTTGAAACTGGATTTTTTTTTTAAGGACACAGAGCAAATATGGCTTAAAAGAGGGATTACACGCTAACCAGATTAGAAGTGCAGGAGGTCATTTTCTTTCAAATCCATCCACCTTCAAAAGCGAGTTATGACTGACTGATTGTGTTGATTTAAAAAAACTCTCTTCACTAACAAGAGTATCAACCTGTTCATTATGTGCGCAATGTAGGATATGTTTCAAGCTCAAGAAATAACTTTGAAATAACTATGAAGTTTAAAGTGAACACTTCTGAATTGTATGAAAAAAGATACCCCACAAAGCACTATTCAAACATAAATATGGAAATTCTCTTTTATTCTACAAGGCATGTGCTTTTATTAGCGCTGCTGTGCCAATAAAGGCAGGAGCATTTATTAGTGCAAACAAGGAGAATTTTTATATTCTAATTTACTGTGCATGATGGCAGTGTAAAACCTGTTGGTCTGCAACAGCAGCCTTATACTGCAGCGAACTGTAAACATTAAAGTATTCTAGGTCATGATATTCACGGATATTCAGTAAAAGTGTAACATAACCACTTAACAAAAATAAACAGACGAATACTGAAGTAATATGAACTTGCAACTCTTTCAGGAGTCTGCAAAAGGCGAGTTACTTAGTAAATCGACCTAAAAATTGTTAACAAAATGCAGCAAAGCAAACAAAACTAATAAACTATAAACACCTTTGTGTAGGCCATGGCATCAGTAATTTTAATAAACTTCTTGGACTTTCTGTCATTCAAAAGATACCAGATAAAGAATGAAGTAATGTTTTGTTGAGCCATTAATTTACATCTTAAAGCTGAATGTGTTTCCCCCTTGTGTGCCTTTATTGCCTGATTATACTCTGGTGTTTTGTTGTCCAAATGGTAAAGCAAGTTTGTTTTGTTTCTAGGTTTTGTGGAAACTGTTTTCTTGTGCATTTTACAAGATATCCTGCTTCGTGGGATGGCCGTCTTCTTGCAGCCACACCACTTTTATATTATTTAAATAGCTTCCGGAGGTTAACATATTCCTTTAACTCCCACTGGGTCCACTCCTTGTTCGTATGCCAGTGCGTGACCCAGACATCACAGCAGACAAAATTTCAGCTATCTTGTTATTCTATCAGCCATACGGTCGAGGAAAACGTACGTAGGATATCACTGCATGAAATGATGCGGAAACTTTACTTTTCACTCGATGTGCTCCTGTGTCTGGTAGTGTGGAAATGAAGTGGACTCACTCTCTGATATGTTGTTGTGCACATTAGGGAATGTAAATGTATTGTGTCAACATATCATCGATACAGAGGTATGATGCTTTTTTACCCCGCAAAAGTTACTCTGGTATTGAAGGCAGTATGATATGGCACAGTCTTGCCTCTTATCACGTTTGACAAAACAAACGTGTCTTAGTGCCGTTTCAATATGTGCTTTTTACAAAGCATGCTGGCAGCACAAATCAGACCTGAACCTTCCTACACACATGCACACACTGAGTCACCTCTGTGGTTACATTTGTCGTCGGATTCCTCTTTTCACCACGGTCGCTTACAAACAGAACTCGGAGGTGCAGAAAGGCCACAGCGGTCTGCAGTGCATTATAACCGTGTGTTGTGAAGACAGATAAGGTTTTCAAAATCTCCTGCACCGCGGAAAACGACATCAAACTGTGAAAATTATGTTTTGACAAATTAGGGGATTTTAAAACAAAGGTATGTTAGTTCTCTCATTAAAGAGCTGCATTTAAAACTCCAGTTTCCTGCTTCAACAGAGACATTTGCAAGCTGATTCCACCAAAACCAGCTGTAAAAACAATGATACCTATACAGTGTCTTTCATCTTTACTTAAATATCGGCTTTGCATTAGGTTTGAATTCTCTTTCCATCTACAAAGCGTACGCCGCACAGGCAGGGGCAGAGGCTGAACAGCTGAATCATCAGTCTGTTAAAAGAGCCAGCCTAGACAAGGCTGACATAATGTTAAAACAAGTGATAGCTCAGATCAGAAGGCATGGCACAGATCAAGTTGAAAGTCTTTGGACAGACCAGCAGCCAATAAATCTCAAAAGCAGATTACATGACGGCATGTGAAGTAATGAGCTCTCTATTCCACAAGATAAGGACAGTCCCGTTCTATCTTCTGCCTAATTTGATCTCCAGTTTACTGTGTTTACAAATCTACTTTACCATGATTTCTGTATTTGCAATGATGATTGCAGTTCATCAGATATTGCAAGACGTAGTAGCATATCCTAATAGAGGACACCTTTCAGCTGAAGACTTCATGTCCATGAGTCTATGAGAGTCAATGTCCAACCATCCCTGAGCAGCTAAAACAGTGTTTTTGTAAAAGACTGACACTAATCCAGCTCTATAGGACTGATGTTCTGAAGCTAATCCTGCACTCTGTCTTTTCTGGCACTTGCAATGCTAGGATCATTAATCCTTTACATCCATTTACATTCAGATGAAAGCCATTAGACTGAAACAGAAATGACAGTAGAACCAAGACTTTTAAAGTTATATTGAATTGCTTTCTTATTCACAAAGACGTGGTTTACTGATAGAACAGAAATGCACTTATATTTTCACTGAAATACACTTTGGCGAGAACTTAAAATGTCAAAAAAAAAAAAAAAGACAATCAGGCTTCTTTGGTGACTCGTACTTCTTTTGTTCCACCTGGACCAACGAAGAAAGTCTTACCGTGAAAGCTTTAGACTGATTATGGAAGATTTACATATTGTGTTATCCCCGTCGCCCCTTCCAAGTTGTTTATGCTGCCAATTCGAATATCACTCAAATCCACAAAGAAGGCACACCACGTTGTGCAATGAGTATTTCTAGGCGTAGTATGATAAAATCAGATTACTACCAAGGACTAGACAGTGATGACAGGTGTAGCTATGATGCCAAAATCTCGCTTGTGGCTGTGGACCCATATTCAGTTTCTGTTGCTTAGCAGAAAGCCGCTAAAGATTGTAGGTTCGCAGAGTTGCCAGACTTCAGTTACCCCAATACATATTAGTACCTCATCAACACTAAAACCAGACATTTCACACAAGTTCAAACACACAAATGTAATATAAAAAAGGATAGGAGAAACATTCAGGATACTGGATACAATGACACTGCTATTAGCACACATTACCCCTCATATTATCACATAAGTACTAAGTCCCAATTTTACCACTTAACCTAAGCTTGTTAGTATCAAAATACAAAAGTAAACTCACGAAAGTACCCGTAGGGACAGCAATGTAATATACTAACACAGCAAGCCACTGTGTCTTTGTGAATTTTATAGTTTACCTCAGAAGAGGTTAACTCCCAAATGGTGACGTCATTGGCAGACCATCACTGTTACTGATGTGATGTTGCTGCAAACCCTCTACACTCAGGTGATCTTGCACAGAAAACTGACTATAGGTTTTAATCCCACAGGAATGGAAATGAAGAAACTTGGAAAGCCATTTATTGATTAAGATGTAAGTGGAGACCAGCTCACGAGATACTCGTAACAGAGCTATACATTGGAGGAGACTTTAAGGGGTTTTGTGAAAACTTCATATATAGAAATTCAAAAACAGCAACAACAACAAAAAAAAAAAAAACAATTTGTTGTATTGGCAGTGATTATGTATGATATTTTTCATTGTTAGGCAATTTCTTTGTTACCAGGAGCATCTTTTGATCTGTTAAGAAACTAGACAATGAGTTGAAGCCTTTTAAAAGAACAAAATACGTTTAAGAATTAAAAGGGAGCAAAAAAAAAGTTAAGCTCCCAACAGAGTAAATACCTACACTTTTAACTGATAACACAGGGTATGGTTGAGTGTGTGGGAAAGCATGTTCGTATCTTGGCAGCCTTGACTAAGAACTGCGGAGAGCCGTGACAGGCCACGACGAATGATGACCTTTTCTCATGCAATGGCACATTCCTGCCATAACTAAATTAAAACAGGCTTGGGGTTAACTGTAGCACGCAACGAGGAGACTCAACTGAGAGGAATTTATGGGAAACTGCCTTCTAACACTCTCCAAACTTTCTAATGCATCAAGAGTGCTAAAAAGTCCAAAAGTTAATCTGATGCTGAAGAGAATCAAGAAGTGAAATTAAAAAATGTCAGAAATGTAGTTAAGAAGGCAACAAGTCAATGTTTTATTTCTGCTCTAAATCAATTTCATTTTTGGCAAAAAAAAATTTGATATAGACAACTGCAATCAATTATTGTAATTATTAAAAAATGTGGACCTAATGTGCTGCGCAGCTGCGGGGTATCCATTTCAGAGCAGTCAGGCCATCCCTCAGAAATTCACTCTGAATATTACTTGAAGAAATGGAGCAGAGAGTTGACCCATAGATCATTTCATATCGATGTCTAAGACATCTGTGACTCTTTGTGAAATCCATTTCTGCTCTCTTATGTGCTCCTGATGGGAACTCTAACAGCTGCTTGCTAACACACTCCACTTAGTGGGAACACCAGGGGCTGGGCGAGAGGCGGCCCAGGAGTGTGATGGGAAAACATGTTGCAGACGCCTCCTAATTTATTGATCTCTGCTGACTTTGTCTCTGCTGACACAATGAGCTTCAAGGACAGGTCTTGCTACCCCCCCCCCCTCCACCCCCACTTTCACACAACCTTTCTTCCTGGACGGTGGATACTTTCAATAGCATTATTGACCTAAATCTTATCAATCGAGCCCTGATGGGAAAACTTCACATTTATTTACTGCTGAGGCTCGATTGCAAGGGCACTTTTCGTAACGTTGCTGGAGCCGTAACTTTAAAGGGGAAAAAGCCCAGGACACATCAAATTCATTTATCACAGACCATTGGGGGAAATGCAACAATCAATAAGCAGAAAAACGTTAAGAGCTTCCATGAGTCAACAATATATGCCATATTCTGCCAATCAATATACATTTACAGTACTTTCACAGTGTTCAGAAACTCAAGAGGCTCTGAAGTACAGCTCCTGGCCTCAGGTTGACATAAATATCAACTCATAAAATTAACAACAGAGGTAAACTCAGAGACGAGCGAATCATTAAGCCAACCATGATATTCTACCACTCATATGTGCTGATGCAAATAAGTTAGACCATTACTGGGTTGGATTTTACCCCAACCCGTTATGCATTTTAAGACTATGCAATGGAAATAATGAGCAGGTTTTCAATTTTTAATTAAAATGAGGGTCAAAGATAAATTTCTTAAATAAAACAAAGGCTCTACTTGCACTGTTATAACACAAATTAACTTACTGAGTTTGAATACAGATCTCAAGCTGAGGAAACTTGTATTAGTTTCCACTCTACTAGTTTTCCAGGTATTAAGACATTTATAATAAGATGTTAAATTATTATATTTAACTTGCCATCATTTAATCTTTAGATGAAATCTGCGTGTTGTCCTACAGAATTCAGTTTCCAAAGGGTCAACATAAAAACTGACTTTTAATATGGTGTGATTTGTTTTTTTAATTGGAAAGGAGAACTAAAAAAGATACATATACATTTTAATTAGACTATACTGGCCACTTTTTAGAAATCAGCAGTTGAGATGCCTGAGAACACTTAATCATTTATCAATTCGGAAAATGAAGCAGCAGCTGCTACAACCAGTTTACTGTAGCCCACAGACTAGTTTATTTAAGTAAGATTGCTCTTCTATACGCTATTTTTTCAAGTGTACAAGTTCTTCTACGGGCTGTTAACATTTATACTTTTATAAGTCACGCAATTGTTGTCATATTTTATTGAATAAAAAATACATATTAGTTAAAATGTTTGAAAAAGATTGGCTGCCCTGATTTTTAAAGATCGGTATCGGCCATAGAAACCCTCATACCTGCCGACTTCAAGATCTAAACATGTGTTTGAACAAGAAATTTTGTTTAGTCAATCATAAAGCGTCAACATGTTTTAATGAAACAATCCTGCAAGCTGATGCCAAAACAAGCCTGCGGAGGAAAGATATTACATCTTCAAAGCTTGGCTTGTTGTGGAAACGGTGACATTTAGGAGTTTGAAATTATTTGGAGCCAAAAATCAGAAGTCACCTGCGCAATCACAACAGAAAGCATTTTGGTAAATCTCAGCAGTTTAACTCACACAGCTGAAATCAGGACAGACACACTCTTACACACCAGGCCTTCTTAGCAAATAAAGTGGGAACAATCTTTTTTTTTTTTTTTTTTTTTGATGAATGACAGAAAGGAGCAAACATCCTTTCACTGGATGTAGGACTACATGACAAATGGAAGCAGTTGTCTCGGTATAATTAATTGTTTAGCCTGCGGATACTAAAAGGAAACAGAAATTCTGACTTGGCTCACCTGCCAGGCTGCGCAGCTCCCCGTTTCCTCCAGTATTCTTAACTTAGACGCTTCAGTTCTTGTAGTTTCTTGTAGCCACAGGGCATCTTCAGGTCGCAGCCAGTTTTTCTGCAGAAAACGGAAAAGCGAGAGATAAGATAGCAGATAACAATTTAGTGTGACTGTGAGGTACTTCTTTGACTTCTGAGATGCCACTGATATAAGGTGGTAGAAATAAATGGCCATTTATTAAGAACTAACAAACAGGCAAAATACCTTTCCTCCATATCTGTATTAAAATACAAAGGAATTATTTAATCTACAAGTATAAATAAACTGTGGTTAACTTCCATTAAAAAGTTACCAGAATGATCCAGAGAGCTGCTTAACAGACAAGGAAAAAGATAATCCTCAACTATAAACTAAACATTTTTAGACTCAGTTTACACATTAGTCCAACTGAGGTCCAAACTCAGAGATCATCAAAGGATTTCTGCAAGTCTAAGCCAGTTAAATTTAGGACTTTTTAGTACCTTTTAAAGACCATTATTAAATTCAAGAACTACATGAATTGCAAAAACTAAATTCAAATTCGGCCCAAATCATTCGAAAACTACAACAAACCAGTTTCAGGAGCAGAGAAGATATTCACGAGGAAGGCTGAACGTCTGTCAGTAAATTCCTTTCGACAGGGCTGCTGAATGATGGGGCTTTTATTTTGTTACAGCGTAATACCATCTGAAATCCTCAGACAGAACTACAGCACGCAGAACGAATGAACGCAGACACCGCGAAAAAACGAAAAAATAAATAAATTGACGGGGAAAAAAAAAACAATGAACGAACAAGACATACAAACTTCAGTGGTAACCAAATGTATCTTAAAACCTAAACTTTAAAATCTGGACATATTTAAGCCTTTTTAAGAAAGTGATTAAAGGCAGAACACTGGAACCATGGCGCAGTCTCAGGCCTGATGATCACTTGCACAAGGAGAAATAATGAGCTGCTGCATCAATTTATTTAAAATTAGAACTCAGAAAGTTTTGGGCCCAGCAGCAGGAGAAGAGTTTAAATATAGCACAAAGCTCTCTTTTTGTCACTCATGAACTATGAAAGACTAAAGTTTCTTAACCTTATAATAAACAAAATAGTAAAGACAGAACTATGAATGCTTAGCAGAAAAACCGATATGCTGCTCGACATCGCAAGTCCAGACGTAAAGCTATTATGAATGCATTTCATGAGGAACAGAGCTAAAAAAGTACCTGATGAAAAACACAGCACCCTCTTGATGCTTGCTAGCCTTTATAAACATTCAGATCATCAAGCCAGAAAGCCGGCGCAAATTAATGCCAGCAGACTAATGAGCTTTTCCCAACCCCGTTCTCCACAACACTGTCACGTCCCACTTCTTGTTAGGAGAAGTGAGTCAACAAAAATTGAACATGAACCACTCCCCTGCCTGACATTCACCCCCCCTCCAGGCATGACATGCTGGTTTTGGCATCTCATACTGTAGTATGCTCGGTACAACAAGCTTTATATGGAATTGTTAGTGCGGTGTTCAGCTCTAAGCCGTTAGAGTCAAGGGCCTCGAGATGGGAGTCTGTTTACACTGCGAGCATTTTTCTACATTTTGACTTCTTATTGACTTTTATTAGGCAGAGGGTGGAAAAGGGTCAGCAGGGCAAGTCTGTTGACACTTTTGGTAATACTGTGATTCACGTAATCACGTAATCATAATCTAACTTTAATTAAGGGTGCTAATATGTACAGTGCCCTGAAAAAGTAGTCAAGCCTCTTGAACTTTGCCACATTTTGTCGTGTTACAGCCACAAACGTCAAAGTATTTTACTTATGTGACAGATCAACACAACGTAGAGTATAGCTGTGGAGTGGAAGGAAATGATACGTGGTTTTCGAAATATTTTACAAATAAAAATCTGAAAAGTGTGGCGTGCATCTGTAAGCTCCCCTTAGTAAAATACAATTCAACTAATTGCCTTTAGAAGTCACATAATTAGTAAGAAAGGTGTTATTTAATCTGTGAAGGTTTGTTACCGGCCATTAGTGAACAAATAGCATCATGAAGACCAATGAACACAAAACCTTTTCAAGGTATTGTAAGCACTGAAGCACCCTTCTTCCATTTCTGTCACAATAATCCATTCACAGCTCCTCCCACAGCTTTAAAATCAGTTAAAATGGTGGCTCAACTCGGAAACGTTTGCTGTGGGTTTTGGATCTCTGTGAGTTTGTACAGCGAGGACGAAACGTGTGAAAACATGCAAAAGATTTTGACAACAACAGGGTGGTTCAAAAGTCGCCAGTAGCCGGCAGCTGGCGAAAAACCTTTCCACCAAAGTTACTAAGTTCACAAGTTCATTCCTCAAGTTTCCGAATCTCAATAAAGACAATATCTAGATGTGGCAATACGGATGGAGATAAGAAAGATAAAATGCTTTAAGTTAAATTGCAGTAATAGGTCTAAAGTGCCTTTAGCATGAGTGTACAAACAAACCCGGTCCAAGCCTCCCCAGAGCTTTCCTTTGCTCTTGGTTTTAGTGCTGACCACTTCCTTCCTCCTGCTCTAATTGGCAGTGCAACACAGTATTCTTATGTAGGCAGACAGCTGAACGGCTCCATGCGTCTCTTTATGGCAGTTAGGCGATACTGATCAGCAAAGATACAGAGCTGAACGCACCACCCTACTGCTACTGTGAAGCAAATGGTTTTATTGCGTCCCAACAGCACTGGTGCAGTTTGCAGCCGCTCCTGAAAGCGTAATGACTCCACGGGCCTTCTTGATTTACAAGCTGCCGGCATGTTGACGTGATGGACATCTTTCATCAATAAAGTTTGGGAAATAATCACTCTGGGACCAGAAATGAAAGGCTGAGCCAATCTGCCGACCTGCTGTAGTCGGGAGTTTAAAACTTGTTGACGTGAGTTTTGGGTATGTTGTTGTGGGCCTTTGATCTCTGACTGAACTGAACACTAAGACCCTCATGGGAAGGAAAACAGGCCAAGCTCAACAAAACCCAAATCAAACACTTTGAATTATACTTCCCCTGAAACCACATATGCTCTTACTGTATTTGACTGGAAACATTAACTGTTCCAACAAACTTGGTCATGTCAGATGGGTCAAAACCAAAGCCATTTGGTTGTAATGCAGCACAAACTGTAACTATTTTAAAAAACACAGATTTTAGATTTTGGTTCTTACCAAACAACGATGAAGTCACACTTCATGAGCCAGTTTTCCATTTTAGCTTTTATGGCAGATACACGAGTTAGATATAAATATGTTTTTAATGAAGATAAATTTTAATTTAAAAACCAGCATTTGACCGGGTAAAATATGGTTTTATCAATAGTTTTTGATGTATTGTCTTAAAAAATGTTCATAGAAAAAAAACAGTGAAAGAAAAAAAAAGCAGTTTTACCATTTTAGAGGGGGAATAGTTATAGTTTTGTGTGCCTTTTGAGCAAATCTGAAAAATAAAAAATGCATTCACATTTTATTACTAATCTAAAGCAACATAAACCAAACACTCTTTTTGAAAATTATGTCATGGGACAAATTTTTTTACGTTAATTTGACTACTGACTGAGCAGACACCAAATTTTTACAAACAACTTTAATAGTCACTGATGCAGTTTAGTACCACATTAACGATGATGTCATTCATTAGATCAGTAGCCAGGGCAGAACCAGCATCAGATCTGATCCACGAGCCAAGGTCTTGCATCACATTTAGATGGCATCAACAAACTATATTTAAATCTGATTCTAAAGGACAGAAAAGGAATGTGACCTCCTCGATGTTGTCGTTATTTAACAGGACCCTTTTTAACACGGTCTAGTCACAACACATGAATCCTATTGCGCCCTTCTGCACCACGTATGCGTTTTCTCTTTTAAACGTTTCTTCTGTGACTCTCCAACTCTCTTTTAGCCCTCTCAGTAGGCGAACTGTTTAAATTTCAGGGTGGGCATCTGGCTCTACATCTGACACATACGAGGACAAAAGGGAAACTCCAGATTGTCGTTGCGAGGGCAGCCACCCGTGGCAGCGCTCCGTGGGATTCTGCTTGTTTATGGTTGGCACTAATTGCAGGTCTGCAGGCTCGCCAAGCTCTAGAAACTCCAGTGGGTAGAAAGGAGACAAAGAACTAGTTTTGACAGAAAAAAACCCACATAGAGACAACTAAAACTGTTTCCACTTGCAGCCACAAACATGGAGGATGTAAACTTAATGTGCTGGTTAAGAAGCATCAGTCAGAATCTAGTAGAGACCACATGGAGAGACCAGTTATCTCCTGCAAAATCAGTTCTTTTCTTTATTATTGCAATCTTCAACTGAGCAGTGATCAGTGTGCTGAGTCTACATAAACAGCAATGAAGTCAAACTACAGGGGGTAGTAAAGCTTATCAAATAGATTCAATCCATTTCAGTCATTACAGTGGCAGAGAAAGGGCACCATAACATAACACCAAAACAATTTAACACTGCCACAGCAGCTACAAGTAAAGGGTTCTCCAGGTTTTCTGTCTGACTTTATGATTGATTTAAATTATTTTATGGTCCTGATTTTTTTTTTATGAATGTAGTGATGCGCCAATTAATCTGCTTGTGGCCAGAGTAAGCCAATTTTAAACATGACTTGCGACCACTGGCCAATTTAAAATTCGAAAATTATTTGTTTTTTCTGTAAATGCACCACAGTTACTGTGAGTGTCAATTCAAAGCTTGTATTCCCTCCATTTGGGAAAGCATCATAGCTAAGCAGATAATTCACGCTAGCATTAGCACCAATCCAGTGAATCCAAGTTAGATATCTGTAATAACTGTAAGGTGGTTAAAAATGGAGTCAGGGGAGTCACGGGAGGTGTAAGCGGCTCCTAAAAGCAAACAGGATTTTCTGCAGAGGTATGTCAGCTGCTGGCTTTTCTGCTCATGCTGTTGTTTTCCTTTGTAGAGCCAGATGTCACTTCAATATTTAATTCTAGCTTATTTGTATGAGACATAAAAAACTAGCAACCAAATATAAATTAAGCCTTAATAGTTTCATTATGATTACCAAGCTGCAATTTCCAGTGTGTTGGCAATAAAAGTTTGTGAATGTAGAATTACTACAGGTTACCGTGAACAAATGGCACAAACATCCATTTTTTGGGGGGAACTGAACTTGTGTTGCATTTTAAACTGAAGACCGCAGTAATTTCTGGTGGTCTTCTCACCTCATGACACAAAACAAGCATCTAGAGGGTTTAATATCTGCAAAGCTTTCCATCACGTGTCAGTGCAGGTGTTCTTCTCAAACACTGGCCCAGAGGGAAGAAGATATGCTGGCACTAGGCATAAAATACAGCATGCCAGATTAAATCTGTGCATAAATAAGTTCTATTTAAATCTTATGTCTTGATCAGCAACAAAAACACTTTGAAAGTTTCAGCTGAAACTCTTCCTGAACAGTGCCAGAGAAAACCCAAGGAAGAAACCAATGCACATGTGAGAGCATCATATATTCACTTTGATCTTATGAATATGTTGCCCCAGTTTTAAACTCTCAAATCAGATGAAGTGAATAATGGAGGTAGTTGTGCAGCGCGTTGTTTACTAGCTTTAAGCTCATTGGTTAGTTTGTGCACAGCCCCTGTTCCTGTCAGTCAACACTCCTCTAGTCCTCACTGCGCCTCCTACTCTTCCTCTTTCTTTCATAGCCTAAATCTGGTGGCGGAGTGCCAGTATCTGGGCAGGACACCCACTGGCTATCAGTCAAACACTAGAACATTGAGGTTTCAAAAGCAAACAGAGAGGTGAGCATAAAATCCAAATAAGGATGAGCATTCTTTCTGTCTGTCCTAAAAGTGCAGCGTGCTCTTTGTCATACCATTCTCAGACAGATACGTCACGCTCTTCTCACCCCCTGTGGACCCCTGATATGGCTGTGGTATGGGCCTGGGGTGGGCTGGGGTCTGTAGGAATGTTAGCATTTGTTTTCTTACCATTTGGATCTTCGCGTGATCCGGATCGTGTCGCGACCCAAACAGCAAACACTAACCAGGCAGGAGTTAGAGAGACAGCGTAAGGCTACTGTTGCTGATGTGTGGCTGAGCTGAGTGTGTGTGTGTGTGTGTGTGTAGTGTGACAGAAAGTCAAAGGATGTTCTATGAGTTAGGTAATATGAGATGTGTTCTCACTCAGCTGGCTGACTTGAAAACGGAGTGAGTCGGCAAATTTAATTTGAGCAGCACCAACAGGATTATTTGTGGAAAATAGGACCTGCTGTGTCAGGGAAGGTCATCCAGCGGCTGTTTATTTACAAGTGGTGAGGTGGTGAATGCTGGGAGGCATGTTTTACCATGAATGTTGCATAATGTCCTTACCACCTTGAAAAGCCGAGTGACAAATGTGTTGTTCCAGCTGCATTTCAAACCAAATGTTATTTTCTCACTGAATGGCCAGAATATAATGTGTCTGTCACAGTGCAAACCATGTGTTTCTCCAAAAACAAGCAGTAAACAGCAGTCTGTGAATTTGTCTTTTGAATGAGAATTGGTTAGTTACACTGAGCTAATTACAGGGATAGTTCAGACATTTTAAATTAGGGTTCTTTAGAAAACTTATGAACAATTAAACTCTTATTTAATGTAAATACTTCTTTGAATGAACTCCGTTGTGTGAAGCAGAGTTTAAGTCTGATAAAACTGATGAGCTAACAGATAATCTGAATGCAGCTAAGACCAAAATAGGTTGCTGCTGACTGAAAACAACTCCAAAGTCGTTTTCAGCAGTTTGTGCCAATGTTATTAAAAAAAAAATGTTAACACCACTGTCAATTTGGCATTACATAGTTATTTATGAGCTCAAACAGCAGCAACAAGCTGTAGTCAGCTTGGACCATACTGATGAGCTAATAATGACTAGCCTGAGCAGAACCATTTCCAAAGCAGATTTTGCCATCTTAAAACAACTCCAAGACTTTTTTAGAATTTTATAGCAGGTCATGCAAACCGTATTTTACACTGGAGATAGACCAAATGATTGGCCAACCGGTTTTATTTGTCCAATAAAAGAAAAATATTTGCAATTGGCCATGTCTCTGCATACTTAATCAATGACCAAGTAGAAAAATGAATGCTGCAGCAGCTGATTCAACCAGCGATTTATCACCAGGCTAGCAGCAAGCTACTTCTGTTTACGAGAGTGCCGGATTGTAAAAGTTGATTTTTTTATTGGTCTGGAGTGATGTCATTGTGAATTTCGGATCTATATTTAAAACGGGGATCTCAAAGCTTCACAATGATGGCAGACATTATACAAAGCGACGTCTCCGCGCTACAGCGGCCAGCAGAGAAAAATGGTCCGTTTCAAAGGAAATGAAAGACTGTAAATAAAATGATTATTTCTGATGATATATGAGTTAGAAAACTTTAATTTAACAGTAGATTGAAAAACAATATTTTCACTTTTTTTGAAGTGCAGCCAGTGCTCATTCCAACTCATTTTGCCAGCGCAAGTCACATATTTTGTTAAATAAAAATACATATTGCCCAAATAAACTAAATAAAAATCTGTGTTGTATATCAGCCATTGGCTGTACTTATTTTTAAAGATTGGCATCGATTAGCCATATAAAAACTCATATCTGTCAACCTCTACTTTTTATCATTAATTTGTCAAAACTAAAATGAAAGTCCTGCATCACAAAAGAATTGAAAACAGAGTCAAACAAAAAAAAAAAAAAACTTTTTGTTTGGAGCAGATTTCATCATAACTTCTGCTGCCTTATTCAGTGATATTTGCCCTGTTGGAGTAAATTGGGTAGAGCAGTGCTGGTCCAGACTGCTGCTGACACTCTCCTAGATCAAAAGCCAGAGCTGAAAAATAGTCATCATGCAGGGATGACGGTGTTGGGAATGTGAAGGGTGCATGTGCAGGTGCGCACAAGTGCTGGCTGGCCTCAGATATATTTAATTGCATGTTACTACGTTTGTTGTCTTGACATTAAAATTTGTACAAATGTAAAAAGATTCCAAGGTACTCTGTTTAAAAAAAAAGTGCAATTTGGAGCTTTTTGACATTCAAGTCTTATTTATCCCTTCCAACATGTGGCTCAAAAAATCCATACTGAATCCATGAATACTCCCCCCAAAAATGTTTTAATTAAAATCTACATACTATATGAAATTCAGCTCCTTGCTTTCAATCATGTTCAACTGGGGTATTCTAACCTTGTCTGCAACTTAACAAATTTTTCAATCCCCTTCAATAGAGTTCCATAAATATTATTTAACAGAATCTTTGTATATGGACCAAATTTGTTAGATCTTACATCTTAACAGACAAATTAGTTGATTGTCCCCTAAAACTGCAGCTAAAAATCTCCTCTGATGTGCTGAGGATCACTGTTTTAAAACCTAAACCAGTACACTTCAAAATGCAACATATTTTGCTTGCAGAATAAAAAACAAGCAGAATAAAAGTCCACATTGTCTTCAAGACAGTTTACATAATTAAAAAAAAATTGACTTGAACAAGAAAGTTGCATAACTTTAAGACTAATTTCTGAAATAAATCGAGAGATAAACATTTGAAATTAAAATATGAAATTACAAAAACATTTCCAACCCTAATGCCCAATAACATCCAGACTTAATCAGCGGTAACAGGACTGTGGAACAGCCTGAGGGCTTTGTGCAGCTAAATGAAATTGGAAAGCAGATTTATCTGCAGGCTTTGATCCCTCAAAACATTTTAGCTCTTTTCCGTGGCCATCTTCTTCTCCCAACCCAAGGCAATAAACTGTGTAAGCTGTAAGACTAACCAGGACTGCAAAACTCTAAAGGACAACATTTCACTTGGACACAGTTTCCACAATTCAGAGATTTAAAAAGCTGGATTCATCTTCTACACATTAGTTGTCCAAAACTAGGACTGTATAGCAACGTTTTTTTACAGCAAAAACATTAAACAGCTGACTTTATTAGCAAAATATCTATATGACTAACTCCCAATTACATACATTTGTCTATACACTAACCCTTTGGTATAAAAACTATATAAAATACTGTTTAAATGCAGTAATTATACCCTGATAGACTTTCAATCAAAGGATGATTTCATGATGGACTGTCCAGGATGACATCGGTCTTTAATTTCCAGTCTCCAGAAACATACAAGGTGTTTTCAAACAGCTCGGACGCAATGACAGCTAACTAGCAAATATTAGCAAATGCAAGCATTACTGAGGGTTGTACCCCAACTGTTGGAGACTGCTTGGCGACTCAAAATTGGGGGAAAACTGCAAGAAAATATTACGCAAATTCTCTATTGCAGTCTCACAGAAAACTGTTTGCAACCGAATGGCAACAGTCTGAATGGCCAGTTTTTGAAAATCATGCACAGCTTGTAAAACTGCATTACTCTGTTGTCCACCTCTGCTCACATCTTTCCCACGTCCGTTTGTTTTGTACCCACTTTGGCAGCCGCCCCCATGTTTATGATTTAATCTGCTGGAGTACACTTTTGAAATGAAGATGGGCAGATCTGCACCAGTTTTCCAGGAAGTATTTATCATCAGTGTGGTTTTTCGATTTGGACATTTGCTTCGGATGGTTTCTGTCAGAAGAAAGCTCCTGTGCAGGTGTCCAAATACAGCTCTAGTGCTCTTGAGACAGAGAATTTGGACTCAGTGAGAACACATCTACTCTGTGACAACATTTACTTTGGAGGAACAGCTTATTAATGTCCCACCTAAAGCTTCAATTTGCTTACTTGCTTCTCCAACTAAGCAGATTTTTATTGTAATGATTTAACTTAAAATTAATTTAATGTTTTTTTAAAAAAAGGCAACTCGATCAAAGAGCTTTAGATTTTCTTTAGTACTTTTAAGGGCTACAGCCACAGAATTGCACAATATTTCTAATCTATTGCTCAGTTAGTTGGTGGGAGCCTGAGAAATAACAAAACATCGAGCTTGGAATGCAACATGGCTGAAATAGAATCTTGGAAGCATCCTCAAATGAGGCCTCTGGTTTCAGGGTCAGAGAGTCTACGTGAGCATAGAGTATACAGTGTGTGAAAAGTTTTGTATATAGAAGACATATCTATCAACGGCCCATAATCCATCCATTCATCAGGTTCTTTTTTTTTGTACCCGCTGGGGGGGATGCCTATTTCCAGCAGTAATGGGCAAGAGGTGGGGCACACCTTGAACAGATCACGAGTCCATCACAGGACAAACAAAGAGACACTGGAGACAACCAACGCCACATGCACTCATTCACTCCTAAGGTCAATTTAGAATCATCAACAAACCCAGCATGCATGTTTTTGGGTGGCTGCAGGAAGCCAGCATGCTCACAGAAAACCATGTATGCACAAGGAAAATGTGCAAACTTCACAAAGACAGACTGGGATCCAAACCAGAGGCCTTCTAACCACTATAACATCACACAGTCACTCAAGGCCTCACCATTTAATACTGATATAAAAAAAAAAATCCCAAAGCTTTCCCCTAACCACCAAGACAAATAGCCGATGTCCTTTCTGACTTAACATCAATCTTCTAATAAGTAGACATTAATGAGACATTGTGGAGCTTTTTACAAGCTGAGAGATGAGTCAAAAGTCTGGAAGACATTAACAATGAGTCTTACATCACTACTGGCCCTGGTTCAGCCTTTGCTTTATGAACCCCGCAGGGCAGTAATGGTGGCATGAAGATTTTAACCTGCACAGACGACTGCACTCAAAAGCAGACAATCGAACAGCAATGAATCACTCAGAATTGGGATATGGTGAATAGTTTAACTTTGTCAGATCTATGGATGAAGAAACCCACTGATAAATCACACATCTAGATTAAAGAACAAGAACCTGATAGCGGCTGGATAGATACATCCTGCATTTCACTAAATGAGGGCACAGATTGTGTTGTAATGCTCTTTGAGTGGCTTGGTCGGCTAGAAAGGCACTATATAAGTGCAGCCCATTTCCCACTGACCCAGTCAACATTCCTTGAAATGGGCACTGTTTTAAAAAAGTGCCTGAACTGGCAAAACGAAAGACAAAGCCAATTCGGTATAGATTAGAGACATTAATAAATAAAAATGATCCTCCACTGAATAACATTGGATGACAGCATAGACTAGATTGACATTATTAGAAAACCTAAAACAAGAACAAATCTTGGACTGGTCTTATTTAGGGTGCAGTCTACAGCTTGCATATAAGAGCAAAACTGTTCTCCTTCATACACAGACTGGGATATGAATAATCAGTCTCTCAGACTGAAAAATATCTATACACTCTCTTTCTTGCTGTGGAACTAAAAGTGCTATCTGAACAACCTCTGGGGTCCAGTGAATTACTTGAACTTGTTCTGACATTTTTTCCACCTGGAGGACGTTACACGTTTTTCATACGTGCAACGTTTTTTTTTTTTTTTTCATTTTTCCCAAAAGCTGCAGAAAGTACGTGGTGTGAGACGCGGCCTGCAGCTGTCAGAACAAATCAGATCAAGACCAAAATATTCCAAAACAAAATGAAACTTTAGCTTCTGCCTTGATCGCAGGCAGAGCTAAAGTTTATCCAAGACATGGCTTCCAGCCCAGACTGCACTTTATCAGCACGCTGACCTTCAAAACCCCTGAAATGTTTTATTTAAGACGCAACATGACCAAATGACTGCTGCTGATGTGAAAACACGAACAATGTTTGGCATTTGGAAAAAACTGAGACTGCGGAGTTGAAGTCCTCCATTTGGCGATGTAAAGTTCTGCAGAGGCGTAACGCTGAAATGTAGACATTTTATTATTTCTTGTTTAAAGAAAAGCACATCTTTCTGAAATATGTCACTAAAAACACAGTTCTGTCAAATGGAAGTGTGTTCATTTCGACTCAAGTCTTAAAGTATAAATTAGGCCACATTCAGTAAAGGGAGACATAACATAATGAGCTCTTTTTGTTCTACAAAACTACAGCCACGCAGAAAATCATTTACCTTTTTAAGATGTCTTTTCTCTTCAGAGCAGCTGATAATTGCAGGCCAGTGATGCTTATTCGCAGCAGACTTTGATATCCATCATTTTCCCTCTTTTTCTAATAGATGTGGAGTGAGTTCTTTTGAAACTTGTTTAACTGTGTCAGTGTTTGCATCTTGTGTCTGCCAACCAAGGCTAAGCCCTTTTCCTACGGTCCATCTGAAGCACCAAACGGTCCCCGCGAGCTGCGCGCTCACAAAAATAAGTCATCTGGATACAGACAGTGTGCTAATACCAAGAACATCTCGCATTAATGACGTTCTTTTCGTTTGTACGATAACAATCAAAGTCATTTAAGACTGGGTAACCATGGGGACCAAATCTCAATCCCATATTTGCATTTTCCTACAGCCCAAAAACAGAAACTACACACTGTACCGCATTCAAGTTATGAAAGCCGGTGCTGGAATGTGAGCCACTTGTCCCCACAGACCATCTTTAGTCCTTTTTCCACTATGGTTCTGAAGTATGGCTGCAAAAGACAGTGCTCTCTCTAAGCCACCTTTGGTCATTTACACATGAACCAGTCAAGTCGGCCAAGTGCTATACTGATATGTGCTTTTGGACAGTGACATCCCAGCACAAGGGTGTAATTTAGTAATGGTTCTTATTCAGACATTTTTGTTTTGGCTCTGTGAACACTTCTATTGCTGGATCAGAAGCATATCAGCGTTGGATCAATTTGTCTAATACGACACGGATGCGGGAAAAATGTGTTTCAGGCCTGGTTTTAAAGTGGTGTGTGTGAAAGGGTCTGTGTCCGTGCCGAGCTCAGAGAGGTACAACCAGCTGAAATGCGTGCAGCGCAACTCATGCTGTCAAATCTCATTTCACTCATCCGTTTTATCATATTTCTTGCATTATCAAGCTGAATAGTGGTCATACTGCTTATGTCATACACCTAACGCCTCCTTGATTGTTTGCTTTTATGATCTGCTGTATGAAATCCACAAAGCTTGGCCTGCAGCACTGCATGCTTTTGATTAAATTGGTGACTTCATTTGTGAACTGATGGCGCTGTTTAACATTAAGGGTGGGCAACGTCAACAGGCAGACATGTCTGTAGTACAGCCAGAAGTGAGACATCATATAAAATACTTGGAAGGTGATGGCATACGCTTCTTTTACACAGCATGAGTAACAAACACCGTGTCATATGTGAGTTCTGAAAGGGTAGGGCTTACGTTGGTTCCAACAAGTGACGTAAACTCATTCTCAACCATAGAAAAACGCTGAATATTCAGAGCAATGAATTCAATTACTCTCAGTGTAATTCTTTTTGCCTTTTCAGTATCCCTCAGAAACACGTCTCTTTTGTTTTTTTCCTTCTGTCTGTATTTAGGACACTGAAGTTAGTTTCTGGTTTGTAGCTTTTCATTCAATAAATGGGAAGAAATCGTCATTTTCCGCTGTAAATCAGAAACCAACTTGGGCTAATAGTTTGACAGAAACTTAGCTCAAGCTAGCTGTTTCAGGTCCTGCAGCAACTAGTTAGAGGAGTCGTACCACAACACTGCCCACACAGAAAAAAAAAAAAAAATTTAAAGACTACATATCATTTTGAAGCTTTTGAGATGAAGAATTTGAAAAAAATAAAAAATAATAATAACTCAATACTGAACAATTCTTCATTGTGACTCATTTTTCCAGCACAGGTCACATTTGTGTGTGTGAGTATGTGTGTTACCATTCTAACATTTGTGAGAGGGTGTGTGTGTTTGTGTTAGCTCGGCCCTTAACCTCGACATCACACCTGTTTCCTTGCTGAAGTCCCAGTTCAGAGCAGAGGGACAGTTCAGGGGTCACGGTGTCACATGACACTGTGTCTCTATCAAAGCAGATGCTTTTTATTTACAAAAAAAACTGTTATGATGTTATATTTTTATGCTGAATTGCATGATCATCCTAGTTAAGGATTTTCCCTTTTGCTACACTTTCTCTTCAATTTGCAGCCATAGCTTGTCTAACAAAATCTCAGCTGGAGCAAATTAATTCAAAATGAATTAAATATAAAGTATTCTGTGTTGGAATGACAGGTTTGTGATGCCAGAGCAGCACTTCACACATTTAATATCTTTATTTTATTATCATTAAAACCATCTTTAAAAGAGGTTTTAAACTAAAATGAGAAGAATGGTTCATGATTTCACATCCCTGGGATAAAATAATGCAGAAAATAACACCTTTGTTAAATTCATGTAATGACGCATAAAAAAATTTAAAAAAAAACTGTTTTCTGTACATATGGGACAAAACGGACCCTAAGATGCAAATTAACCCAGAACCAACCCAATTTTGTAGTTCTAACTAAATGTTTTAATGCTTTCATGCGGTTGTCCAAATAAATAATGCCGTTTGCACATGCAGAGCCAGCTACAGTAATTAATGAACAGGAACAGAATGCTTTGTATGTTTTAGAGAAACATTTAGAGATAGCCCTATGATGTAAAACAGAAAAAGAAATTTCATTCATTAATTTAACATACTGTACGCATCATCGCCGATTACGGCTGGCTTGGCAGCAATAACCTGAATGAGAGACAAATAACTTCAGATTAATCCATACATAATTGGACTTTTGAGTGCACTACTGAGTGTTAGTGCTCAGTCATTAAAAATTCAAAAGCAGGTATATGTTAAATTAAACGTTGGCACCCAGATCCACTTGGAAACCAAACAGAACTCAGCTCAAGTGAATCTGCGGGTCTCTGACTTTTCTGTCAAACGCTAGCAGCTCCCAAAGAACTAATTCAGAACGTCTGACAGGACTGCTATTCCAAGATATGCCTCAATACGTTCCGGGATAACGAAAACTCATTGAAGTTCCACCTTCTACTGTGCTGTTGTGGTCTCAGGGATCAGTGCAACTCTGAGCAACTGTGACAGGCAAACAGAGAGGTGAACGGCAAAAAAAAAAAAATTCCTTCGACTCCTGCTAAGAGACGACAAACGTCAAGAGGCGCTCTGATCGCCTCGGCAGAAAGCCTCCACCTGTCAGATTTCATCTTTAACAAATACGCTCGAAATGAAACGCCCAAGCAGCAGCGCTGTTTACAACAAAGGCCATTACCGCAAAAACCCCAATCTTCCTGCTGCTCACCACAAGGAATGAAAGGTATGCTCCCATTTGAGAAACGCAGGAAGCGTCCCAACAAATATTTGTCCCCACGCAGCTCTTGGGATCCGCAGGACACTTACCAGGGGGCAGGTCGGAAATCTCTGTGGACCCTCTTCCGTCCCACCCTGCCTGCTGTGCACGAAGGAAGAAGACACAGGGACACGCCGCCGCTGTTGACTCGCGATCCAAAACATGAAGATGGAGCAAGTAAAAACAAGAAGGGGGAAAAAAAACCTAGTGTCTCACGTGAAAGCTCAAAGAAGCAGCTCATTTATCAACATAACAAAGTGTGTTTTGAATCATGGGTCAAGGCTTCAGGCGGCTGATGTTCTTCGACTCTCACCGACCTGAACTTGTGACACTGAAGAGACTGAAGGAAGGCAACCTCTTCAACGAGGAGACACCACATAAAATCTATAAATCATAAAAACCTTAATTCTAATCTCTAAAGATTGACAAAGCCAAAACACTAGAGAGAAAATTAAATAAATTAAGTTACATAAAAGTCAATATTTTTTCCCTAAAATTAAATATTAAAGTAATTAGGACATTTAATGATAAATTTATTAGGAGTTAAACTAGAAGTACAGTAAAGTTAAAGATAAATTTAACTTAAGACTTGCTCAAATTTGCTATTACCGTATTTTCCACAGTACAGGGCGCACTGGATTATAAGACGAACTGTCAATGAATGGTCCATTTTCAAACTTTTGTCATATATAAGGCACACTGGACTATAAGGTGCATTAAGCGAAACAACCCCCCCCNCTTTTCGGAGAATACTGCACCACGATACAGAGCATGATTATAACTGAGCCCTAATGCTGCAAGCGGTGCAGCTTTGTAGTTTACCAAAGTCGTACTAAAACATTACGACTTCTTACACATAGAAGACACTGCAAATTATAAGGCGCACTGTCATTTTTTGAGAAAATTGGAGGCTTTTAACTGCGCCTTATAGTCCGGAAAATACGGTAAATAAATTAGCTAAAACCCAGCCTGAACAGGTAAGTCTTGAGTTGGCTTTTTAAAACATTTACTGAAATACTGCAAAAACAATCACATTTTTTTACAACTGTGTTACATGATTGTTCATTATTTATATCAAATATAAAGTTTAATTCCTCAGTAAGGTAGCAGCTAATTTTAAAAAAAAAATTATATTTCTAGCTAATTGCAAAATTTATATTTGGGAAAATGAACCAGCCGACTCTGTTCTAGTGTATTCTGTGTGCTACTAATGACATCTCTGTGTTTTGAGTAAGAACAAAAAAAAGAGAGAGATATTTCATATTTAAAAAGGTACTCAGTGCAAACTGTAATCTAAAACATAAAAAGGTTATTCTGAAGTATATCAAATAGTGCCGTTTTAAAGCGTGCAATGGAGTAATTTTCCAAATATACTAATGTGCAATTCTGAAATGCGGGTACAAACTCAATGTAAACAAACCACATGGATGCTTAAGAACTTAAGACGTGACTCATCACAAGGGAGACGGCGACGAAGCAAAGAGTCCTTCAGTAGACAACTTTTATAAGTTTGTATTTTATGTTCGGGTGACTTTTTGTTGTGAATTGACACTTTTTTAAATAAACTGAACTGAACTGACCTAGATTAGGCTGCCTAGGGCCGGAGGACTATTTGCGGTGTGTTATAATTTCCAGGACAACTGGCGATTTCTTGTTTTGATTTGTTTTGTTTGTTTGTTTGTCTTTTTTCTTCCATTTAGACTGTTTCCAAAACCTATCTGCATACTTTACTCAAAAGAACGGAGCCTAAGTACGGACCAAGACATAAAAACCATCAAGACTTCTCGATCCCAAAACAGCTCGTCCATGGACCTCGCCAGTGTCGGCTTATTTTTGAGCAACTTCAGCTCTTTTCGTAGGTCAGCAAAAGCATTTGGTAGTTGGAAGTCATTGACAAAAACTTTACTTCAGGACATTTTAACCTTCGATATGAGAAAAACAAAGTGAGCAGACTTAGTCTCCTACTTCTTTTTTTATTTATTTATTTTCTGAACTGGTCTTTGTGACATTGCAGTGAGTACCTTTAAGGCAAAGCTTAGATCAGAGTATTAAAAAGTAAACCATGTTGTACACCTGTAATACATGTTCCACTTGTGCAATATTTACTAACAGCAGAGGGGGATAACATTGTACATCTGTGCCACTTTTTTTGTGTCTTATGTGCCATTTAATGAATTTAGGCACTGGCATGTAACCAGGAGGGTAACAAGTTGTTCCTCACAGGCCTGTTTATTAGCAGTCTGCACCAACATGAAGGGTGGTGGCATGTTTAATGTCTGAAATAACCCACCTACCCTACCACTCCCTGTCAGACACCCCTGCTGGACCCCTGCTTGGCCGGGCTGAACCGAGCCTCACCTATCCCGCTTTGTAAACACAGACAAGTCGGGGCTTATCTCCAGAGCTGCCGTACGCCAACTTCTGAGCAGCCATCCTGTTGGTCTGACGAAGCTGAGCCGAACCCCCAATAATAATAATAATAATAATAATAGTAATAATAATAACCCGGCCCCTCGCTCGGTGGACCTCTGACAGCGGCGGCTAACGTCACGTTTTATCGTCTCATTCAGCTCGGTGAAAAGCGGCTGCTGCTAAACTTCCCCCCTCACCCCCACTAACAAAAACTAAATAGGAAACAGTTTTAAAAATAAAAAAGGGGTCCCTGACATTTACCGCCCAGCATGGAGCCGCCACGGTGCTCCTCAGCTGAACAAACTGGAACTTGGCATCCGAAGGAAACTGGCGAGACTTGTGGCTGAGACACTTTCAATTAGCGGGGAGAGGAGGAAGGAAGCCCGGGCGAACTTTTTCTTACCTTTCGCCGAAACGTCTCCTCGTCCACTCCGACACTTTCAGTTGTTTCGTTTTCTTGGTGGCAACTGTAAGTCCGAGCTTTGACAGCGTCGTCCTCGATAGGAATGAGGGAAAAATCCAAGTGCGTGGAGCCCAACTCTCGGCAGAGCCAGTGATTTTCGGACGGGGACTCTCTCTCTCTCTCTCTCTCTCTCTCCTCTGCGTGGCTCCAGGAGCCGCTGCAGTTTTTTTCTTCTTCTTCTTCTTCTTCTAACAGAGCGGGAGCGAGCGCGACAGGCGTCCAGAGAGACGCGTGAACGCGCACTCCATACAGGACTGGATATAATTAAAAATGTCTGACAAAATAACATTTAACATGCATGAGACGAGAACCTGGGCGATACTTTACACCTTTTAGCGATAAAAGAAAAAGTGCTAGATAAAAGTCAGGATTGTAATTTGAATAAAACTGCACTGATTTTACAGAAGATAAAATGTTTTGAAATTTAGACAAAACACCCACAAACATAAAAATAAGGTCCCTGGGCAAAAGTTTGTAACCATTAAACGGAGTACACTGACACTGCACACCAAAGTTAAAAACCACAACATAACTTAAAGAGTTTTATTGAGTTGTCACATATAAGGTGTTTGAAATGCACTGCAAAATGAAAGCTTGGTAATCACCTTCTGGTATAAATCTACTTTATTTTGGTTTGATTTGAGGTGTTTTGTAGTTGATATTACAAACTGAGAACAGCACAGTCAGTACTTATATTTTTGAAGCTTGTCCTTGGTGCTTTTAAAGTAATATTCTTAAAACTCATATGCACATAACCTGTGTCTTTGTACTATATGCGAACATTGGTTTTCGTGCATACATCATAGTAAAGCAAATTTACAGCAAATTGACCCCACGTGGTGGTGTCAATGCGTTCAACAGCTAGAAATGTGAGTTGGCTGCTATTTAATTCGTACTTTTACCGCCTGGTACCGTCACCTCAAATGCCATTTTGTATTTTGTATTCAGCAAAAGGCATTTCATACTCATGTGCTTGTACCATTTTGTGCCCATGTGCTTACCATATATCTTCCTGCTGTTAAATACAACACTAGGACCTATTCATGTGAAATAACTAGTCCCGATATGCATGAATATGGCCATGAATAGCCTATGCTTCACATTCACCAGTGACATATACGAAGGCAACATTTCAGAATATAACTGCACATTTACAACTAAGTATGACCTTTTGCAATATTTTATGTTTCTTGAATAAGTTATTATAAACTGGAATTTTCCAGAGTGTGCTGCAGCAGATTTAATCATGAACATTGGGGCAGCTCCTTGAAATAGCATATTTGTATATGTCAGTGGTCAAAATGACGCATATTCATGGCCATACTCCTACATTTTCTGACTAATGAAGATGTTTCCTGTGTATATATACATATATGAAATGGCACAATGGTAGTAAATCACCTACAGATGGCTATTGCCGTTTTACACAGAGCGTAAAATAGTACCAAGTGGCAAAAGTACAGCTTAACCAGCATCCATTTTAGTCACTTCATACCAGGCTTTTGCAGGTACAGAAAAAAAAAAGTCCTGCCATGTGTCTCTTTATACCCACTTTGACAGCTGATGATTTAACAAAAACTATATCACTGCAATCAACTCATCAGGTTAGAATTTGGTCATCAGGTTAGGATTACTGTGTAAGGGTTATAAATTAAAGAATAACCAAAAAGTCAGAAAGAAAGCTGAGGATCTGAAGTTACAGGAAAGAGCATTTATTTTAGCGTTGGCTGAGAGCTGAATTTGGTTAAGACTAAAGCTAGGATTACTGGGTACAGGAAAAGATAAACCGATATGAAATGATAAGTATAATATGGTAACATGGGTACCTATGTACCTGCTGTACATGGGTACGAAATGATTAAGCCTGGGTATGACATGAGGGTTCTAAGTAACAAAAGAACAATATGACTCAGAGCCAGTCCCTTTTCATTTGCAATTATTAAATGTCTACGTTGCATTGTACTATCTGTAAGCTTGGGTCATTTTTGTGCCACAACTAATCAACAATGGCTATAACTCAGTAACTACTAGTTACTGAGTTATAGCCATATACATATAGTAGATGAGAGTCATCCCCAACACATATTTTAAGTACTAACAGATCACACAAAATTTTACAATATTGTCTGCGTATACGGAGTAGGATTAGGGCCAAAGTAGCCGAATTCTGAGCCTTTTTTGTCTCATCAAAAATAAAAAATAAAAAAGTCAGAATTTTTGTTTATTTTTTTCACTGTGGCACTAATCTTCTTCCATACACAAAACATTTTTATTTAGGATTTAATGATAAAGGCTAAAACTCGTCATTTTTTAAAGATAAGATTGTCCTTCAAGGAATGCCAGGCTCTTCATTTTGTTTTTTCTTGTAATAAGTTTTAATGTATCTGTGGGTCACGATTTCTATTTGATACATTTTGGGGCTCCTTTGCATCTTTTAAGTGGTTTGGCTGACATTTGAAACAGAAATGCTCAAATAAAATCCCTTTTGGCACACGTTTAGGGGCTCATTGGGTCACAGGAGACCCTGTGATCAGAAGGCCCATGAACTAATCCTTCCATCTCAGCGTATTCTCCACTTCGGTTAAAGATACAAAGTCATGCAGTAACTTTCTTTTACTACTGTAGCCATGTTTGTGCTTCACAAACATCTTGCTTTTGATTTTCGTTGAGTCAGATTTGCTCATGGCGAGCTATTGGGTCACACCTCAGAGCATACAATTATTTCATGCAGTTCCAATTTATCTGAATCACTGTTTGTTTGAGAAAGACACCTTGACTCAGCAGGGGGTAAACATGTCCACGGCTCAAACCCGCAGTGAGATCGCGCCTGTAATGTTTATTGGAAAGCGTTGAGTGCAGTCTTTTACTGACATAATACATTTGTTGAGGGATAATAAGCGCCAGGGAAAAGAGACTCTCCAGCTGCACATAAGGACCTGAGAGATAGAAATAAAAGCCTGATCAGTCTTAAATGCAGCCATTTTATTAAAACTTATTATTACCTTAGGGTATTCATAATTCTTTGAAGTATATATTTTTTTTTTTACAAAACAAAAAGTCACTGTTGCTTTGGTTTTTCTTTCCAACCAACATTTTCAATTTAAGCACGCGAACAGAACTCTGTGAGAGGAACCTGAAGGCATCACAATTTGAAAACAGGAGGAGGAGGAGCTGAAGCAGAGTTTGACACGTGGGAATGACTCAAGTCTTTTTTTTTTTAACATTCCAGGCATTGTCCCCCCTCCGCTCCCCTTCTCCCCACTTCCCAGGTCCCAAGCACTGAAGACAAGGATTTTCCAAGGGAGGGGGGAGTGGACAGATGAAGCAAGGGGAAGAATGACCTTTTTTTTCCTCCTTCACTGCGCTCAGAGTAATTCAGTCCTTCTTCAGGCGAGTGAATAAAAGCTGGAAGAGTGATTTTATATATACACTTCCTCCCGTTTGGTTTTGCATAATTTGACTGCCATGGTTGTCTGAAAAGTGCTTTTTTTGATTTGTGAGAAGTTTGACCTAAATAAAGTCACAAATACATTAAGGGTCTTCAAGCAGGCGAGCCAGACAGAGGACTCTTGCTTTTAAGTTAATGTCCGGCTAAGCTCTTGCTGTCATCCTAACAACATGCATCACACTTGGATGTCTGCTCCAGAGATGACGGGACGGAAGTGGAGAGGGAGGTGCGAGTCAGGAACGAGTGAAGCCAAACTGACTCACCTCAGTACTGTCCCTGACAATGCCGGGGGAAAACAAAGAAAACTGACATGTCACTTTTCCTTCTTGTGGAGCTTAGAGAAGCTGAGAGCGAGTGTGAGGAAATGGCCTCTTGTTAAAACAAGCAGACGGTCAAGATGCCAGCCGCAGAGATGACCAATGAAAAGAGCTGAAAAATACCTCTTGTTCCAGCCCACATGAGAAAGAAATCACAGATGAGAACATACCGAGGTTCCCTGAACAGGATACGTTATTTTACCATAATTAGTCACCATGGTGACAGATTTCCAAAACAGAGACTCCCTAAATTCAAAGCGAAAGTTAAACAATTTGGAAGTGGGGTTCTGTTGAAAGACTATGAACAAACAAGTAATATCTCGCCCGGTATAGATCGCCCTTTGAAAGGCCTCTTTATGGAGAAAGATTTTAATTTGGACCAAATTTAAAATTTAACAGCATTTGCAACTGAGACCGAGACCAATGTGGATTGCTGTCTTCTTAAAACAACTCTTCTGTCCAAAGTTTAAAACAATTCCTGCAAACACTATTTCTTCAACCTTTACGCAGCAGTCCAGTTTTTACATAGCAAAATAATGGTTTTGTCTGTGTGTCGCTGTTAGCAAAGTAGCTCATGAACCAGTGGAAGAGTTTTAATGAAACTTTCCGGAAGGAACCACTGGATACGCAGCACATCTACAACTTTACCGCTTGGAGTCAACCCAATTCAAGACAGCTGCCAAAGCCAACCGACCTTAAACACACACAGAAAGGGCTACATTTCAGCCAGTTTTCAAAGAGATGTACCAAAAATGGCGGTCAAGGAAAGCCAGGCCTTTCAATTTGCAAAAGCAATTACCAAAGAACAACAGCAGCTAGCTGTAGCTCTTCTGGTGCACCCTGGGCTCACTTCCTGCAGGAATGTCATATTTCTGCTCGAACAAACAACGCAATGTGGAATTGACGGAGGTGTGAAAGATTTATAAAGCAGTGCTGCATAAACCTTTTATGTTGTTTAAAGATGGCAGCAACCCAGTTCGGTTTCGGCCTGACTTGAGCTAGCCGTTAGCTCATAAATCCGGTTAGAATTAAACAGCATTTTTTTCTGGACCGAGGTCACTGAAATAGCTATCCCCTGCCAGGTGAGATATTATTGCTCATAACCTTTCCACAGAGCCCTACTTCAAAGGACCCAAACTGTCCCTTCAATGCTCGAGCCCAGTCCGTCAGGAAGTTTTTAAGCGCTCGTTCAGAGTTGTTTCCCACTGCAAGAGATAAAGAATTCCCGTAAATAAAGCGAAGGCCCACTGGATTAAGCTGAACTGCCTGACAATAGGTAGCTGAATTTAACCATAGCACTGGAGGCTATTGTGGAAACAAAAAAACCATTCAGGACATTGATACCACTGAGTGCCAATTCAGCACATGACGCCCTGACTCATCCCCTCTCCCTCTCTCTCTCTCTCACTGTCTCCTCTGAGTCACTCTGTCCCTGCTCTGGTCCAGGATCTGTGGCTCTCCGCTGGAATCAGTTCATCTGTCCTTATGTCAACCCTCCAGTCCAACAGGCAGGAGGCTGGCCAACAATGCAGACTTGGCCCCGCGGAGGAGGCGGAGAAGGTGTTTGTATTCCACTGTGCATCTCTTTGTTGGAGTAAAACGCTGCTGATCTGGGTGGCGAGACAAAAAGGAAAGAGAAAGGGACGCTGCGGATCCAGCAATTCTGTTGGTGATGAAATCGAGGGGTTAACATAACCCAAAACAAAAAAAGCCAGAATTATTTAGCTCCGTATATTCTCCATTTCTGTGTTGATTTCACTGCTTTGAGACAACTTCAAAGAAAAGGAAGAAAAAAAAAAGGTTCTGTTTAAGCTCATTACACAAATAAGCTTTGAGACTCTCCACACACACTCAGCAGTGCACATATGAGAGACGATAACGCGAGTTAAAAAGTAAATAGCACTAATATGGCGGGGAAGAGTCTCCCAGGGTGCCCCAGATTACATTCAGCACTCACAAAAGTTTGGATTCCAATACGTTTTTTTTTTTTTGCCATGGCTCCAGGGATGAAGTCACATTAAACTGGCATAAAACTCAGAAAAATGAGCCGAGACGGGTCACGGATCACGCTGCATTTCTCATCAAGAATCCACGCAAGAGTCGAGAAGAACTGCGGGGAAGATGGACTAACTTTTGTTGGCAAGTTACTAAAAAATGATATCTATGAGCCCTGATGAGCATAGTCTTTCATCCAAGTGCATTTAGGTTTGCATTTTGGTCAGTCAATATGACTGGCACCGGCTTTCATTTCGCCAGATGAGACGTGGCCTACTTTCCTCTTCTTCTTCTCCAGCCTAATCACTGCTCTTCAGTGGGTTTAAATGGTAAAAAGGGTGAAAATAGGAAATCCTGCTCTCAAGCTGAAAATGTAAGCTTTCCCATTATGGGATATTTTTTATATAAACATACTGTTAAAAAAAATTATAATAAAGATGCAGTGTAATATACTAGAAAGGTTTTGAAATTGAAATTGTGTAATAATCTACAATAATCTAAACTAGGGAAAAAATGCCTACATGTTGAAGTATAAACTGTATTAAACACCTGAAGAGAACCAAAATCAAAAGAAATAGTAAAGCTGCTGCTAGTGGCTCATTAGGGTCACCATGGTAACCACACACCTGTGTCTCACTCCTTTGCAGAAGGCTAAAAAGGGGCAAAGAAAAACAGCAGACTGAAAAATAAGCCTCAAACAAACAGTCGCTGTATAAAAAGTCCTATTCTAAAATTTCCCAAACCCTGAGCAGCAGAAAAGTCTAATCATCACACATGACTTTGTATGTTTATTTTGTAGGAGATATAACAAGTTCAAAAAGATACTCTTCATTTTACATTTTTAGGCGAAAATTTGGAGCTACGATAAAATTGGGGTCTCTGGAAGCCTGGGCGCTGTAGTGCTGCAGGCTGAGGGGATCTGATGGAAAACTTGACGTTCCAGGGCAGTGAGAGACACACTGGGTGAAAGAAGACAAAACTGCTTCCGTTCTGATTTACAGTTTGCGAGTGCGCTACCAAAGTTGTGGGACTAAAAAGAGTTTGTTTGACAAATTAAACAAAGTTGAGAAGTGAGCGTGTGTCATCATCTACTGTCAGTTGAACGTCGAACACAAAAATCCCCCCCCAAAAAATGATAAAACTTAAGCTGTTGTACAAGATATCAAAATGCCAGTTCAGTCAAAGAAAGTCCAACTTCCTGTGACCCATTTAAACTTTAAATGATGTTTCTACTGTGAGGTATATCTGAGCTATAGAGCTCCAAAGAGTGCTGGTTTTCTTGTTTGTTTCATCATAATCCCTTTGTTGTGTATGGGGAATTTTCTTGCAGTTTCTTTTTCCTTTTCCTTTATATTTTGTCCATGTTGTTTGATGCGTCTCTACCAACGCAATACAACACGAATTCTTGTTTGAGACAAATGTTTTCATGTCTAATTTGAGTGGTTGTTCAGAGCTTGGGGCATGAAAACAAACAAACGGTGAACAGAATAGTCGTCAGTGTCAGTGCATAACCTTAAAAATGCTGCTGCTTGTTCATTCTTATGAGAAATTTTACAGTGAAAAGCCATTTCCTTTTTCTCTGCTTGTACACTGTGTAGAAAACACTGCCATGTGTGCGGTTTGTTGTCTACAGCATTTATCAGCTTTGGTTTAATCTTCATCTTAATAATGAAGCCTGATGGCCTTGATGGGAAACACTCATTTCAACGTTCTGAGAATTTTTTTTCTGTATTTTTTTTACTTAGATTCTTTTGAATGAAAGCAAAGCTGCTAAACTACCTGAATCAACAAGAAATAAATAGGATTAGAAGCTAAAACAAGCAGCTCAGCATATTAAAGCTGATTTGTCACAGATTCATGATTATAACACAGAGGATTAATTATTGAATTTTAAAAGTTATTAGTTCTTCGAAGACTTTCAAACAGCGTTCCTAGAACGCAGCATTTAGTTCGGAAAATTATATAACTAGCTTCAGTCGTGTTCTCAAATCAAAAGCATTAAAAGGAAATTAGGTGCCTGAGGTGCTTTGCTTTTATGTGCTGCTATGTGTATAATTTTTAATAAAGTTTTTTTTTTCTCAAAAACAAAAGTACAACATAAGCATGAATAAACTCTTAAATAAAACATGAACTGGAGGTCTGAGATTGGAGCAATGGTTCAATGCATTTTTAATCAATTTACAAAAATGTGCAAAAACACTTCCATTTTATCAATATTATTATAATTATTATTATTTTTTGTATCATGGCGTGTGGCTGTAGCTGCATAAAATGTGAACAGCATGAAACAAGAAAACTACAGTAATGCTACTCTTCTGTCTAACTTTAGCTTCAGTTCAAACATGTTCCGAATCGAAATACAAACACATTTATTGGAAATACAAACATTTTTCACACATGAAAACGAAACAAAACAAAAAATGGCACAAGTGTTATTATTTTGTTTTTTGTACAGAACGTTAAAAGAAAAAAAGAAAAACAAAAAACAAACAGGTCAACAATATTTCTTGGTCATATTAAGTACAAACTCACTGACAGCGTGTTTTAAAGTAAAGTAGAGGTGCTGCTGTGGAAGTATCAGCTCTAAATGGAACGGGAAAAATGACAGAAAATCTTTTTGACGTCCAGTTATCTGATTTTTTAGGTTTTTTTACAGCTATATCAATTAAGTGTGAAACGTTTCAAAACAATAATAAATATGGGACGCTACAACACGTTCACCGATGTGATCAGAGCAGGCCAAGGAACGTTTTCGACTCGGTGAGGATGACGAGTTGATAAAAAGACCCGACGTTAAGGAGCGAGCCGTGGACCGGGGGGGCCGAGCCTCGACTCTGCCGGGAATCCCCAACTCCCGTTGAATTTGATCCAATTATCTAAATCAGAACAACGGCAAAGAACAGAAGGCTGAATTTATTTGAACTTCGCTGAAGAGAAACACTTACCTCTGCGGGAACATTTAAACTAGCTAAAATTGAACTGAAAGGAGATTAAAATATCGTTACACAAAGCTACAGAATTCATTACCTGTCCAAGCGGTTGACCACATCTCTCACGGTGCTGATGAGATGCTCGTGATCCTGGGGGTTACTGACAATGATGCTGTGGAGCTTTTTCATGTAAGAGTCGATGGTTTCGAGGGTGGGAGTCTCTTCGCTGCCTGCGAGACAGGAAAGGTGGGAAATCTGTGCATCAGACGACATACTGGACATTCCTAGAACTGTCCGAACTTCCCAAATGGTGCAAATACTGCAAACTGGTCGTCTTCCAAAGAGGATAAAAACAAAAACAAGAGATTATTATTGTTGTTGTTTTAAAATCTTTCCACTTCTTTTTCTGTGAAGATAGCAAAACAAATTCTGAAACCTTTTTTTTTTAACCATTTTATTTCACTTCATCCTTGTAATTTCATTCGTATATTAAATTTTATTGCTAATAGTTACTGCCCACAGTAGAAAGCAGAAAGGTGGGTGAGAATGTTTTTGATGGTGCCCGTTTGTTCATCTGTCTGTTAGCAAAATATCTCATGAACCATTGGACAGATTGTAATGAACCTTAGAGGGCTATTTTGCAAAAGTTGACCCAATGAACTAGGTCTGCCAAAGCTAATAAAACTACAACTCAGTCAGTTTTACAGATATTGAGAAAAGTTTGGTTTAAGAGTAGCTGAGAGTCATCCCCAACACATACTCTGAACGCTAACACACTTTGTGAGACCTCGTTATGTCACACTAAATTGCGCATATCGTTGTTTTAAGGTTTGACCAAAACTTTGCCCCTTCTCATCCTAAGATGGTCTTAGTTCAAAACTCTGGCATGAACGGTGGTGACAGCATTCCTTCGAGGAAAAGGCTTTTCATTTTTAAGTGTTGCTTTTTATCTTATCATCTTTAGCTTGCTTTACTTTTATCCTTACAAACACTGCTTTTGCTTTGGAACAAATAATGCCTGGGATGAGCTGTGTGTTCCCATTAAAGAGTGACTGATTGTTCGAAATAGCAAACCTAATAAAGTTTTGAAGATTTGATGTATTTGTGTGCATTTTTTTTTTTTTGAGAATACAAAATCCCAACATATTAATCTGTGAGTACAAAGGGAGCACATGCAGGTTGTGTTTCACTTTGTTTCGATTTAATCTACAAAAACGACACGATGGGGGGAGGGGGGTCGGAGCAAAGCCAGTGCTTTTTGTAAAGTCAGAAGCAAATATGCTTTGTCCTGAACCAATTTAATTTAATCACACATTCTCCTCAACACAAACTACAAAGATCTTCCCCGAGGCAGGGCCTGAAGGAGCTTGGCAATGTTCTTTTATTGTCAAGCTCCTATGATATAATTCCTGAGCTGTTATGTCAGTTTATGGTGTTTGCAGAGTCTGTGCTTCTGTTATGAAGGGGGGAGAAAAAAAAAATCAAACAGGTGTGGAAGAAAATCACATAACTGCGGGTGCAAACTGATTACTGATTCTGTATTGGCATAAAACACATTACTAACACAGATGCAGCCTGTTAACTGGATCCTTTCTTAAACGAGTGCCTAATGGAGGAAATACGAGTAATCAAAGCGCAGGAAACACACTGATGGGGTTTGTCTGCATTATTAATAAGGTCTCGTCATCTAAAGCTGTCACTCTACAATTAATAACAGCTCACTGTACCCTTTGTTTATTTTGTCAAACCATCGATTAATGGGATAAATATGAAATCATTACCAGTTTATTAATGCTGATTAATGTCTTTTCACTTCTTGCGAGGCGTAAACATGGATTTCTGTGATTTTCGAAAACTGGCTGCATGGTTACAAACACTCAGTGAGACTGCAAGGAGAATTTGCCTATTTCTCCACCAAATTTAAACTTGCCAACTAGTCTCCAGCAGTTAAAACTTTGTGAGATACTTTGTTTCAAAACAGCAATGTGGAAAAGTTTCAGGTTTCAGTTAGGGATGCACGATATATCGGCATTAACATCGGTATCGGCCGATGTTGGTCATTTTTTAGCATATCTGTATCGGTCAGATAAGTAAAAGTGGGACGATATTGATGTCCGATGTTTATTTACTGCCTGTTGCCATTTGTGTTTCTGTTTCGGGAGGGGAGGGGGAGCGGTAGCTGTATGATCACGTGACAGTGATAGCGAAGCTGCGCAGCCAGGAATAACAAGCAACCGAAGAAGGAGGAGGAGGAATAACAAGCAGAGGGCGATGTCAGCGGTCTGGTCATTTTTCACGGTATCAAGAGAAGACACACGGAAAGCAGTGTGCAATGCTTGCAAAGCCGAGGTAATGCGAGGAGGATGTCGCGTTAAGTCGTTCAACACTACCAATTTGATATGCCATTTGAAAAACCACCACCCAGAAGTTTACAAAGAATGGCGGGAAGCTAACGGTGCTAAAAGTAGCAAACAGGCAAAAACAAAAGTAGATT
>NC_051440.1:7228191-7241659 GCF_001649575.2 Kryptolebias marmoratus | reverse complement strand
AAGAGTTTTGTCAGTTTAGGGAGTTAAGTTGTACACACTTGTTACAAATTGAAATTATAAAAAGTAACACTCCTGGTTACTTGTTTTTTATGTTAGCTATGCAATCTTATTTGAAAGTTACACTTTTTGAAAAATAAAGCATTAAAAAAAAGTCAATTTGCATAATTTTCAGTCTGTGCAAAATTTGATCGTTCCAGAAATGCAAGTGTTTTTGTGCGTGGGTGTAATATCGGTAAATATCGGTTATCGGCCATAACAACAATATTAATATCGGATATCGATATTGGCCCAAATTTTCATATCGGTGCATCCCTAGTTTCAGTGACCAATGGCAGCAGGTGTTTGGTATTTGTTTCTTTTCCCTACTGTACCGAACGGTGACTTCTGTATATCTTTACACCCCATGTAATAACCTTCAAGTGCAGATCTATAGTCCTAACAAACAATCTGATAGATTCTGGCCGGTCTCACCTGGCAGAGGCACAGAGGAGAAACTTGAGGTGAGCGCCTGACGCAGGGTCTCTAAGTGCTGGTCGAGGAGCCCGTTGCGTTCCCTCTCTTGCATCACGTCACCTTCCAACCGCTCTACGGCTCCGCGCATACTCTCCACGTGCTTCTGCAGGGCTGCGTTCCGCTCCTCGTACTCCATGTTGGTCTTACGCAGCTGACGCATCTCGGCTTCTCGCGCTGATGAGGAAAAGGCAATCGCGCAGAAATGAACATTAGGCTAAACCCAACACAGTCAGACGTGGCAGTTTTGTCTCTTTGCGTCTGAAAGTTTAATTTGGGGGGGGGGTGTCGAGCACAACATGGCAAAAGAAACCGAAAAAAGGAAGTGGTAAACACAACATTTTTAGAACACTCGAGCTCTTTACCTTTGCTGTGGTTGAGAAACTCCTCTGTGAAGATTGGTATGTCAAACACAGTTCTGTCCTTTCCCTCTGCATCTTTCTGTTATTCGCCAAACACAAAGAGGGAAGAAGATTAGCTCAAAGTGAAAATGTTTGGCCACACATACTGACAGCGAGACGCGGCCATTTATCTAACGGGGCTGTGGGTGGGTCGGTAATTGATTTTTCATCTGGCCAGAAGAGATATACAGTGATACGGTTTCGCAAAACGCGAAGGTGGACGTAATTTCATCACTGGTGCTTCTGAGATATCAAAAGGCTCTGAAATGCGTCGCAATAAATCTACAATAAGATGTGCTTTGAAACAGAAGAATAGAAGTACAAGGCAGGTTTTATTCCCTGCTCTGTAACAATGCATCATCCTTCTTCCTTTCACAACACAATGACATTAATGCTAAATCCCGTCCTATTAGAAATCCGGAGAGGGCAAACAATAACAATCCTATGGGGGGGGGACGATTCCGGTTCAGTCACCTTGGCTGTAACCTTTCAAAGAGCTACAGAAGAAACACTCCTAATTACACGCGGAGATTAATAAAAACGAATTACACTCTTAGCGCCAGCCAAGTGTTCGGCTCATACACATGGCTCCAGAGCGGATTAATCCACCTTCAGTGATGCAACAATAAACAACGTGGAGAGCAAGAGGAGGGCAAACACAACACATTCAGATTCCAGAGTTAGAGTTCAAGTCTTTTGAAGAGGGGTTTTGTGGAAGATTATGAAAAATTTTAAACTTTTTTGTGGTCAGTAGCTTTTTGAACAACCTCAGTTTGGAGAAACTGTAATTTTGACTACTGACAAGCTAAAGGCTAGTCAGAACGGGGCCGAGACCAAAGTGAATCGCTGCCATCTTAACACATTTTCATAGTGGTTTAAAGAAACCTTTCATTGTGGTTTGTGTGAATGTTTCACAAACCTTTACACCACGGCCAATTTCACTATCCATGGTTATTTTACAGAAAACTCAGTGGTTCTGAGCGAGAACTGTCCCGGAACAGCCTGGGACACTTCCTGCAGGAATATCATCATATTTCTGAGAAAATAATCATGTAGAGTTAAACTGATGAAGCTGTAAAGCAAAGAGCTATCTACAGCAGGTAAGATACTTTTTGCTCATAATACTTCCATAGAACCTCTCCTCAGAAAATCTAAACACTTTAAGATCACACAAACGGACAATTAACCAAAACAGCCAGTGTTTGACTTTTACACCTTTTTTTTTTTGTTTTGGTAACGTCAATTTATTTGCACTAAAATAAAATGACAAACATATAAAAGGTTTCTTTTTCCTTTTTTTTTTACTACAAGGTTGATGTAATTTCTTCTTCTTGGAGGGCAGGGTGCTGACCTGTAACACATCCCGGTTTGTGTTTTTCCAAACATTAGACCCACAGGGACGCTGATGTTTTAAATGTCATTTAGCTACCTCCCAGGCGAGTCAGACTCCAGCTCCCCCGTTTTGGGCTGCAGCTAGGAATAAGAAAACTCTTTCGGCTCGGCTGCTTTGGCAGGACTGGCCACAGAAACAAATGAGCAGGTCTCTCTGTTCAGCAGCTTCTGACTGGAGCCGCCCTTTGAGCTTGCGGTGGAGCTCCTGAACAGCATTACATAGATTATGTTGCCAATGACAGCCCGAGATGGCAGGACTTGAGTCCATGAACATGACAGGAGACTCTCAGGAGAGGCAGCTCTCAGTGCCGGTACATAATGACGAGCCTGCTGGTGGGAAAAAAGCCCAGAGCTGGCAGGGAACAAACCACTAAACTTTTAAACTAAATACCTAAATGAAATGATTACATTTACAATCAAAATATGGAACTAAAAATAAAAAAAGACCCTCAGTATCAAGACATACTAAAATATCGTACCTTACTCTATCAAGGTTTTTAATATTAACTAAATCCGATTAGCATTTCAATTTTTTGTAGCAACAACTTAAACTGATTATCTTCTGTACGATCATCTTTTTCTCCTTTATTCCACTGAAAGCACGAAGTTGTTAAACACCATAAAGCCTGACATGCACGCTGGCTACATATGAGAGCATCCTCTTACCGTTTATGGATATTTTTTATTTGCTGTTAAACAAATAACTCAAGTTATACCAGTGAGATAAGGTCGTCTCTTTTCCGTGACATTTAAAGGTGTGTGTGGTTCATATTTAACACCTCTGACCATTAGAGGGGACTTTTTTTTTATTTTCTTTCCACTCAGTTAAATCTAATATTCACCTCCTGAGAAAAGTGATTTGAGTGTAACTAAGCAGGAAAGACTTACTGACCTCATGAAGAGCCTCGCTGGCAGCTTGGTGCCCACCATCTGGAGAGGAAGGAAAGGACAAACGATGAGTCCTAGTTTCTCTGGTACCCAGTGTTTTTAAATCATTATGACCAAACAGAAAAAAAATCATATATATAAAACTTTCTGCACTAAATCAGCTGAAATGAGGCAAAGAAATGAGTTTAAAATGATGTTTAACAGAACAGAAGCATTTGTCATTAATATATATTTGAAAGGATGAATTTAAGTACCAAAATAAGAGCAAACAATAGCATATCTTTATGATGACTGGAAATAAATAAATAAATTAAAACAGGATTAATGCAGACTGTGTGTCCCTGGTGCAAAGTTTTACCTTTAAATTTTCACTGATTGGGCAAAACTGTTTCTTTTCATTTTCAGGCCTGACACAATTACAAGTGGAACTAATGTTTAGACGCTGTCACCGCTCAGACCCGTTTTTGTGACGGACCGTAAGAGACGAGCTGCAAAGGGGCAAGCATGGAGGGTGACTCCACTCCTTACTGGTCAGGTGTCGCATGGCGACGACAGGAGAGGGAGAATGTTTACCTCTGTCACGAAGGAAAAGCTTGCTGTCTGGAGGAGACAAACTTTAGAGTGATGATGGCCGAGGCGAGAAAACTGGATCTGAGCGGGACCTGCAGCGTATGGGCCCGCTGATATGCTTTAAAAAATCTGTTTACTCACGACTTGTGTCAGTGTATAAATATAGACGAAATAGAAAAATCAAAGAGATGGAAGATACCTTCCTGTTGGAATTCCAGTGAACTGTGATTGTACCAAGGATCCCATTTTGAAACACCATCAGTGAAAAATAAAACACTAAGCTGCTAACACTGATAAAATGAAATCAGTCTCCATAATCAAAAGAAGTAATATTTGTGCCAAATACCTGCTGAAACTTTTGATTTTGGAAGAGACTGAACTGTATTGTACTGAGAAACAGACTTATTGCTGCTTTTATTACAAAGATATCATTGAGCTCCTTTTATATTTCTGTTTGTTGGCTTTCTGGGAACAGATTGAACTTTATTGTTCTGTTTCTAAAACGGCGATTGCAAATTTCGTTTCATTTCTGTCTATTTTGAATAATCAGAGACTGAAGAAGCAGTCTGTTCGTATTCTTTGAGCAAAGTGCAGTTTCTATTTGTTCCATTTTGGAATTAGGAAAACAAATAAATTAAATAAAGAGACAAAATGTCACAAAAAGTCACATTGTTTTGACACAACCCATTCATTCATTTTCTTTACCCACTTTTTCCATTTAGTCGCAGGGAGCTGGTGTCTATCACCAGCAGTCACTGTGTGAGAGGCGAGGGACACCGTGGACAGGTTGCAAGTCCATCACAGGGACACATTGAGACAAACGAGACAAACGAGGGAGGAAACCGGAGTACTTGGTGAAAACCGACACATGCACGGGACAAAAAAGTAATCTCCACCCAGAAAGCTCCCGGGCCAAGAAGTAACCTGCGACCTTCTTGATGTGAGGCGACAGCTCTAACCACTGCACCACCGTGCCGCTTGTTTTGACAAAGACATTTTTTCAAATTGTGTAAATCTAAGTTTTTTTTAGTACTTTTTAAATCCTATTAGAGTTTAATTTGATTAACTTTGTTTTAGTTTTGTTGTGCTGAGGGGAAGCAAAGCTGTTTCTTCCTCCAAAAGGAGGCACGGCACAAAAGGTTCGAGAACCACTTCAAAAAACTTGCTTCATAATTTTGCAATTTGATGCCTCGCTCAAGAGCTCCTTGAGAACAGGAAAACTGAAATCTCTTAACTTTCTTTTCTGCTATCTGCACCCTTCTTAGTTGCAGATTTGAGTTCATGTGAGTCATCCTGTCTCGACAGGATTTGTCCAGCAAACAATGACTGGTTTATCTAAACACCATCAGTCTCGGGACGTTTGTCACTCTCCGAACACTCCGCAAACAGGAAGTTCTAAAAGGGAAAGTGGGCGACCCGCCAGACATGCCTCCCCAACTCAGCTTTCTTTCTCACCTCCTCTGTGCCTCTTGCCCTTCTGCTTCTCCTGGACCTTCCTGGTGAAATGTTTGTACGCCTCCGTCTTCTGGTACTTCTCCAGCTCGCGCATGTAGCGCTCCTTATCTCGCTCGGCCTCATCCAAGTATCGCTGCAGAGACGAGACGAGACGAGTTAAAAAAGAAAAAGAAAAGAAAATGAGACGTAGCAAAACATTATAAAGTTAGATTGTGAGTAAGAGCATTACTGATCAGAATAAAACCCTGCCATTTGTAATATAATAACTTAATTCACAGATTTAAACACAAAAAAGCTAAGTTTGTTCACACGCAGACCAGCGAATCAGTTTACAAGGTGTGATAGGGGACAAATGGTGGCACCATGAGTGGAGCGGGTCACATTCTGGGTGGTTGTAGTATTGTGCCCAGCATGTGGAGCGTACAGATGGTATAGCGGCACAATATTGAAACCCATGGATAAATGAGGGCACCCTCACATGTCATGAAGTCAGCCAAGACAAACCACACCACGGGGGGTGGGGGGAAGGCAGTGACATTATGCGCCGAGCATCACTGAATCCCGTGACATCCACACCTCTGTTTACGACGCCCCGCATCAGCCCACATCTGACTCGATGACTGGCATTAGCCAGACCACGGATTCACGACACCTTATGTTGGCTGCCATTACCGTCAGAGCAGAAACGACGGCGACTGGAGAGAAGCAGATACGGTCTTTCATCAAGACGACGCTCGTCCCCTGGAACATCGCGGGTGTCTACGAAGTGCCTGCATCAAATTAAGGCCTTCCCCCTTGGCCAGCAGGGTCCCTAAACGCGTGATATCAGCCCTGACTCGGGAGCGAACTGCTGGATCTCGAGGGCCTATTACAACAGCTGCGGGCGGACTTGTAAGAGAGAATACGACAGCTGTACGACTCCATTCTCCAGAAAATCAACGCTTGTATCCAGACCCAAGGGGGTGCCACATCCTACTGATATGAGACCAGCAGTGTGCTTGCCTGCACTATCAGCTCCATTATAATCACAGCAATACAGCCACAACCTTTCAACAGGAGGGGCTTCATTTCACTCCCAACCCTCTGTCTGGGTGCTTACCTTGTTCTTTGACAGGGAGTGTTTGTGAAAAATCAGTTACCAATTGTTGGAAAAACCAAAAAAAAAAAAAACGAAAATGAGAAAAATCCAACGCTAAAACCTTTAAATCACATCGATTCTGAGGTGAGAAAGTCCAGAACTCCGCCGGAACTTGAAAAGGAACGAAGCAACGAGGCTCCAAATACAGTGAGGGAGAGACGAACGTCTCACTAGAGGCTCAGTGGAAAAAACAACTTGCAGTTCAGACGGTTCATTTCATTTGCTGAAAAATGTTTATGAATTTATTTGCGCTAACATTACATAACACTCCAGGGTTTAAGTAGGCCAGACTGTCCTGATGCTTGCTCAATAATCCAGGTAGATAAATCTAACGAGGTCGAGTCAAGTCCCCTGGACGAGCTTTTCGAGGCCAGACTGTGTGATAGCATCAAATCGTGATAATACATGGCAGACGATATCAGACAGCGAGCTAATGTGCTCAGGTGGAAGGCGTTGTGTTGTTAGCTGACATCATGAACTTTAAAAGCTGCTTTTGTTTGCAATGAAAAAAAAAAAATTTTGATTCCTTGACTGCTTGCTTTCCACTGTTTTCTCAACAGCTGCGCTTCTTTAATTCAGCAGAGCTATTGACGGAGGTGAGAGCCTAAAGATCTGGAAATTAAATTAAACCGAGGCCCGCTCGAAGCGGACTTTAAAGAAATGCTCTGAGACGTGGCTCTTCACAGATTTGGCTTCGGCGTGTAATCCTGTCTGGGGGGGGCGTCTTTGCTGACCTGCTTCTCCTCGGGGGGCAGCTTGCTCCACTCGTTGCCCAGCATCCTCGTAATCTCCGGAAAGGGCACGTCTGGCCGCTCGGCCCGCAGCTGCTCCCGTCTGTCGTTCATGAAGCGGACATAGCCCGTCAGGGGAGCTTTGGGTGCGTTGCTGTCCTTCATTGGCTTCTTCCTCTTCCTCCCTTTGGTCCAGCTGCCGCGTCGGGGTTTCTGCAAGCGTAAGAAAAAAAAAGAGAGCCGACTGAGAGGTGCCGCTCCGCCCTGACATGCACTGATGAGGCTTTCCTGGAGTCAGAATTGGGGGGAAAACAAAAAACAAAAAAACTGGAAAATCATTTGATTTCAGTTAACCTCGTCGCCATTCCTCTGGTTATTGTTGTCAGGGTTGGCTGCAGGAGAGCCCGTCTGCTCATCCATCACTTTATATGAATCCAGGAGAAATCTGGAAAAACAAAGAGAAACATATTAGATTAATTTGGAGTCAACTCTGTATGTTAGCGAAATATCTAGTGAACCTCTAAACCAATTTTATCGAAATTTTCAGGAAATATTCATTGGATGTACAGCTGCCAATGACAAACATTTGGAGCCGAATAGATCCAAGATGGCAGCCACAGCCAACTGACCTTAGAAAACACCAAAACGGCTTAAATTCAGTAAATTTTGCAAACTTTTGTGTAAAATTTGATGCCTTTGCAGCTGAGATTCATTTACAACATGTGCTACGAGGAGCCACTCCCCTAAACAAGAGCTTTCTTTAAAACTTCAGCATTGAATGTTGAAGTCAGGCCTCTTTGTCTGTTAGCAAAATATCTCATGATCCACACAATGGAAATTAACAAAACTTTCAGAAACTAATCATTGGGTGCATCTCTACAACTGATTAACTTCTGGAGTCGATCTAATAAAAAATGTCTGCTACAGCTAATCACCATCAGCCAACAGAAAAATGCCTGTAACTCAGTCAGTTTTACAGATATTGTGCTGAAATTTAATGTGGTAGTAGCTGAGGGTCATTCACAACACAAACTCTAAGTGTGACAGCTGGGAATAGATATTTGTTTGACCAAAACGGCTACAGTTCAGTCATTTCTCATCACAAGATGATCTTAGATGAAAACTCTAGCATGAAAAAATGGCAGGCGATGTGCATTCCTTCAAGAAAAGCTAGGCTTTAAATCTCTTGGTAGCAATATTTTATTGCCATTAATCTTTATTGAGCAAATGAGAGAAAAAAAAAACCCAGTAGTTTTAGCATTTTAGCTATTTTATTTGGGAGCTTTTAGAAGCTGAATCACCCTGTTGGAATTGAACTTTTGGCCTCACTGAAAACTGAGGTCTTGTTTGTGTAACATCTGTAACAGGAAAAAAAAATGGTCTTTTTGTCTAAAATTACAACATTTCTAACTTTTAAAACCACTCAAAAAATGGATCTTTTGTCTTTAAAAAAACAGCTAATTTGATAGAGCACTGAATTAAACAGTCTGAGGTTACTCTGAGTTACTGTCAGCAACGAGCTCCCGATCTGAGATCAGAAACAAGACGGACACCGTGTGTTTTGACCTTTGACCTCTTCATCTAAAATCACAGCACAGAAAGAGAAAGCATCCACATCCTGGTACGTGCTTTCAGCCCCTCCTGCCGCCGCCCATTCACAGGGGATTATCAAATCTACGAAGCAACTCCTTTGCAAAACACGCTTACTTTCAGATACGGCAGGTACTGTGAGCCGTCGCTGCACAGATGTGACTTTAAATCTGAAATAACAAAAACATAAAGAGAGCAGATTCCTTCTGGATGCCAATAGGGGGTTTTAAACTTGTAATGCCACTGCAGCAGTGCCCTCTGCTGGAGCCGAGCTGATTAAACCCGAGCAAGATCAATCTGGACAGGAAAATAAATAAATAAATAAAATCCCACCATGTGAAAGAATGAGACATTTCAGACTTTCTCTGTTTACGTGATGAGGCTGTAAAACTTCAACATTGTGAAACACCTTGACACTGACACATACTAATGTTCACTCATTTTTGTCACATCATCCCACTTACTTTACTACAACATTCATAAAAGCACCATAACACAAAATCAGAAACAACTAAAAACTAAAACTGCTATTTGGAACGGCAAACAACAACATGTGTAAGTATTAATGATTTCTGTTAGTAGCCTATTATATTATGAGCTATGGCACATGTCATAATTAAGGGAGACAAACATTGCAAAATATATAAATAACACAATGTTTTAGCTCCTTTTTAAGGCCAATTTAAAGCATCTTTTGTTGACCAAAGTACTATAGATGGTAATAGGAAGGAATACTTATTGCTGTTGCCTTTTATGAGTTTTAAACTAAGCTTTTATCATAAAAAATAAACAAAATTACGCTCGACCTCATGGGACAGTGTGAGATCTCGATATCAAACTTTAGCTCAACACTGGTAAATTAGTCTAAGTTAGAGCCATTTAAGCATTAGCTGTGGCGGCCATTTTGAACTGGACTGACTCCAAAGGTTAATTAGTTGTAGATAAACACCCATTTATTATTTCCTGAAGGTTTTATTAAAAAGCAATAAACAAAAGAAACAAAGACTGTTGATTTATCGTTCATATTTATAATTAGAAATATGAATTTCTTGCTGTAACAAACATTATATACAACAACATGTACGAAATGTGTAGTCCATAAATTTATTTAGGCCTATGCCACGAAATAGATCAAACTCCTGGGTCAATAATTATCTGAGTGACAAATAAACCCAGAGTTTGTTTGATATTTTCCGTATTGTTTATCGTTCTGATAAACTGTATTTGCTCTACATTTCCAAAACTAATAAAGCTGTGAGCAAAGGAGACACATAAACCTGCAAAGTTTGTTATTCTATGTAGGTGCTACTCAAGTACAAAAAGTAAAATAACTATTGTAAGCTTTGAGACATTTCAGATTTACCAGTTTGAACTACTAAACATTACCACAAAGCTCCAATTTTTGAACATAATCAACTGATTCAAGTTTTATTATGTTATAGGATGGTCTTAAAACGCCAATTCTGCATGCATAATTAGATTACAAAACGTGGTAAAAAAAACAACAAAAAAAAAACCAACCTAATGTACATTTTGGACATGCATGTGACAGTCAAAATAAAGACGAACAGGAAAAAAAAAGATCGATATGAAATCAGAGAAATCCACAGTTATGTCGTTGATTTATCTCTCTCTAGCTCATGAAAGCCAATGTTAGCATTAGCATGATGAAATCCTGACACTCGGTGAGTGAGGGGATTTACTTTTAACTTATATATCCATGTATAACTCACAGAGTTGTCAAACACGTTTAACTATATTCAAAACTAGCAAACCGCAGTTACCCCGGCTAGCATCACCATCATCATGAAGTGAGAGGATTTCTCGCGTTAGTTGATTAAAACCCGGAACTGTTACTGTCTGTGTGCACAGTAAGGACTAAACACTTCAATACCAGAAGAAAATAATAATATATTGACATTAAGTAGATTAAATTACAGAATTAGCTGTGCTCCTAGCTAGCATTAGCGCCCCGTTAGCCAGCTGTTGGTTAGCAAGCGACAAGATAAAATTTATGTTCCTTTTTTGTTCTTTTGCTTTAGAGACCCTGTTTGACACGTCCGGAAATGTGCACATATAAATAGCTAAACACGTCCGTCAGAAACTGACCTGAGTTAATGCTGCAGCTGCCAAATTATTCACCCCAATCAAAACAATACAGCAGCTACACGGTAGAAATTCATCCTATAGAAAAAGCTGCTCGTGTGAGTCTACTTGGTTCTTTTCTGCCCGCGAGGGGAAATGACGAGTCGCGCTGCATGAATTTAAACTCTCAAAGCAAAATACGGGTAATTTAATTTGACCGTAAAAGAACGCGAGACACATGAACGTCGTAATTTATTTCATTTGTTTGTTTTTTTTTTACTTACCGAAACTTGTTCTGTACAACCTATTTCTATGTCTCTTCCTCGGACTCCTTTTCTTGTTCTTCTTCTTGTCAGGTTTTTTGGCGGTTGGCAAAAAACTTTTCGTAGCATTACCGCCACTTACTGGTCTGGAGTGTGGTTCATGATGGTCTAAACAACTATCTTCATCTATAAATATTCTACTATAATTCCATCTATATTTTCACCTTCCCCCTTGACTCTTACGTACTTGTGCTCCTCTTTGATTATCATATCTATATTCTCACACCCGCACTATAATTAAATTCTGTGAAATAATTTAGTTTTTTTAAGATATCTAATAATTATTTGTATTTGTTTACTCCCTAAATTCTTCCTCAAAATATCTACTAAATTAACCTTTTCCTTAATCCTTTCAAACTCTCTCTTCATATATCCTCTCTCTGCTTCATATTTATGGCATTCTAATATAACATGTTCTATGGTTTCATATTTATCACAATAATCACATTTACCAGTCTTATGTTTTTGAATTTTAAACAGTGTATAATTAAGTCCTGTATGTCCAAATCTTAATCTTGTTATCACTCTTTCCTCCTTTCTATTTCTTCTTCCATTTCTTTTTTCTCCTACTTTTCCCTGAATTTTATAAAACCATCTTCCTTTTTTATCTTCATCCCATCTTTTTTGCCAGACTTTCATCAAATTCTCTTTAGCAATACTCTTTCCTTCCGACTTACTTATCTTGACTGTAATGCTAACAGGATTTTTAATTGCCCTCTTTGCCATTTTATCTGCCTTCTCGTTTCCATCTACCCCAATATGTGCTGGAACCCACACAAATATTACCATCATCCCCATGTTTTGTATTCTGAATAGTGTATGATATATTTCTAATAAAATGTCCATTCTACTATCTGTTTGATTGTTTTTAATACTTAATAAAGCAGAGCTTGAATCTGAGCATATTATTGTTTTTAATGGTTTTATTTCCTCTACCCATTGTAAAGCTAGTAATATTGCTAACATTTCTCCTGTGTATACTGATGTCCCATCTGTAATTCGTTTCCCTATTTTTATATTAAATTCCGGAACTACAAACGCTATACCTGTTTTCTCAGTTATTTTTGATGCATCAGTATATATTTGAATGTATTGATAATACTTATTTAAATATAATTGTACCAAATCCCTATCTATGATGCATGATTTATCTAGTTTCTTTTCCATTACTGACATATCTACCTTTGCTTCTGGTAGAATCCATGGTGGTATAATTGATACTGGTGTTGTTTGACTAATTTCTAATTTATTCATTTTAAATTTTTCAATTTTATTTTTGATTGACCATCCATAACTCCTCAATTCTTTCTTTTCTTTTTCCCAACATGGATTTAAAATTTCCAGCGTTGGATGATCCACATTATTTCCTTGCAAATTTAGCCAATAGTTAATTTCTAATTTTGTTCTTCTTAAATCTAATGGCATTTCTCCCATTTCTATTTCTAAGGCTGCTACTGGTGTGGTTTTAAATGCTCCAGTACATAATCTTAGTGCCTGATTTTGGATAGTATCTAATTTAACCAAATGAGTTTTAGCTGCTGCACTATAAACTAGACAACCAAAGTCTATGTTGGATCTTATCATTCCTGCATAAATCTGTTTTAGTGATTTCCTATCTGCTCCCCAATCACTGCCAACCAAACACCTCATAATATTCAAAATTTTCTTACATTTATCTACAATTTTTTTAATATGTATATGCCATTTTAATTTTTCATCAAACCATAATCCTAAAAATTTTACACACTTTACCTGCTCTAACTCTTGTTTATATAATTTCAGTTTAATTCCCTTATTTATTTTTTTCTGTGTAAATATCATTACTTTTGTTTTATCAACTGAGAACCTAAATCCCCATTGCAACGCCCAATTCTCTATTTCAATAATAACCTCTTGTATTTTTCTAACAATAAAATCAACGTTTTTTCCTCTTTTCCAGACAGCTCCATCGTCTGCAAAAAGTGAACAACCCATGTCTTTTCCAATGTCTCTAAATACGTCATTTATCATAATTGAAAATAATAATGGACTTATAATACTCCCCTGTGGAGTTCCATTTTCTACTATATATTTTCCTGAAATACCTTCTCCTATTCTAACTTGTATTTTCCTATTCGTTAAAAAGTCTTTAATCCAATTAATCATTCTTCCTTTAATTCCCATCTTATTTAATTTGATCAATAATCCATCAATCCACATCATGTCATATGCTTTTTCTATATCAAAAAATATTGCCACTACACTTTCTTTATTTACTTGAGCTCTTCTAATGTCATGTTCTAAGCAAAGCGTTGGATCATTAGTGCTCCTTCCTTTTCGAAATCCACTTTGATATTTTGATATATATCCTTTACTATTCAAATAGTATCCTAATCTATTATTAAT
>NC_051440.1:7134318-7227692 GCF_001649575.2 Kryptolebias marmoratus | reverse complement strand
GGTCTGTTCATGTTTTGTTTAGTTAATGTTTTTGAATTTAGTTTAGATTTTGCTGCCACGTCAGCCTTTGTTTTGGGTTTGCCTTTTATTTCTAAATAAATTTAGTTTTTTTTTTTTAACAACATGAGTCTGCGCTCAGGGTTCGCCTCCTTCCACCCCGTTCATGACAACACTGGCACAAGGGCCAGTGCCTGTGTGTGAGTGTGTTCATTTTTTTTTTTGAAGCATTAGCAAAATATGTCATGAAGCAAAGGAGCTATTTTAAAGAAACTCCTAGAAAGTAATCATTGGATGCACATCTACAAGTGATTAACTTTTGGAGTCAACATCATTCAAGATGGCTACCACAGTTAAACAACCTTAACAAACACAACAAAGGCTATAACTCAGGTCAATTTATACATATTAACCTGAAATTTGATGTGATAGTAGCTGAATCTGATCCCCAACTCATACTCTGACCACTAACTGATAGCACAATACCTTTGTTTTAAACATTCCCATTAACTACTAGAGTCAGGCGAGTCTGTTTGTTAGCAAAATATCTCAGGAACCACTGGAGGGATTTTGATGAAACTCTCAGTAAGTAATCATTGGATGTACATCTACAAATGATTAACTTTAAGAGCCACTGGTGACTATCTAATAATAGTTCATAACTTTACAATTTTACAAATATTGAACTAAATGGTAGTAGCCAAGCAACAAACGGCTAAATATTGCGCAACATTTTTGCTTAAAAGTTTGGCGTTTACTGTTGCCGTCAAACCTGTCAGTTTGTTAGCTGAAGAGCTCATGACCACTGAACAAATTTTATGAAACTTTCAGAAAGTAAACAATAGACAAGGATCTACAGCTGATCAACGTTTGGAGTCACCACAATTCAAGATGGCCACTACAGCTAATTGACATTAAAAAAATGGCAACAACAAAGTCAGTTTTACAGATACTGATCTAAACTTTGGTGTGATAGTGGCTGTGAGTCATTACCAAAATACATACTATGAGTGCTAGACATAACACAATATTTTTGCTTAGACCTGGGATTTAACTGAGTCAACACTGACATTCATTCCTTCAAGGAATGTTAGGTTTTTAATTTAATACAGGTATAGCAATTTGTAGAATAATGTATGAGTTGATTTGACTGATCCAATCAGAAGATTTAGTTTCCTACACCGACTCACAAGATTAAAAGTCAGAGTAAGACTAATACTCTAATTTCAAATTAACAGATTGCAAATCACCTCTCAGGCGGGAACGAGATAACTGTAGCTACATTCTAATTGAAACTTTGATTGCAGTCCCATTCCAATTATCCAGAGTTAATCCAACAGCGTTCCCAGGCTCATTACACACAGGTTGGCCACATCAAGCAGCCTCTTGAAGTCAAAGTCAGAAAGAAAATTGAGACATCTGGCTTTAAGTGATCGTATTCCGTACCTTAAGTGCAACTGGAGTCAGTTTCTGCAGCCACAAATGATCTAGCGCTATAAATAATAAATCAAGTGGGGAAATGGGGATTGTCTACTTCTTCTTAAACTCCAGATCTGAGAAATAGTTTGAGAAAACGTTGAGTCACTGCTTGATGTAGAAGGAGGTAAAAGAGTCACTGAATGTCCCAGTAGCTGCTTTGTGGAAGCACAATGTGATGCGGTGGTTTGTGCTGTCACCTAACAGCTGTTACCAGTCGCAGGTTCATAACCGGGGAATTTGCATATTCTCTTTGTGCACGCGTGAGTTTTCTCCGGTTATTTCGTTTTTGTCTCTCCCAGACCAAAAACATACATGATAGGTGAATGTGAGTGTGAACGGGTGTCTCATTTGTCTCTGTGTGATAGACTGGCAACCTGGCGTGCCTCGTCTGTAGTGCACAGACCAGCTCCCTGCAACTCAGAACAAGAGCGAGCGGGTTTTGAAAGATGAATGGATAGCGGGGTCATGTTGTATACTTTCATATAATACCATATCCTATCGTTCCTATCTGTCTGACCAACTCTGCACAGGGAGAAAACTCTCAAAAAGGAAACATGATGAGTGAGGAAATGTGGTCGGTTTGTCCTCCAGCAGTCTAAGCCTACAGGAGCAGAACTAAGGGATAACTCTGGGATCTCAAGCCAACCCTAACTGTAAGACTGATCAAAAAGGAAAGTCTTAAGCCTAATCTTAAAAGTAGACAGAGTGTCAGCCTCACGGACAGAAACTGGAAGTTGGTTCCACAAGAGAGGAGCCTGAGAACTGAAAGCTCTGAACCTCATTTTAGAAACTCTAGAGGCCACAAGTGAACTTGCAGCCTGAAAGCAAAATGCTCTTTTAGAAGCAAAAAAACACATTTTATACTATTAAATCATATTGTATCATTGCATACTGTGCTAAATCATATCATATCATATCATATCATATCATATCATATCATATTGTTTCTTTGTATATTATATTGTATAGTATCATACTTCCATGCGAACTACCTGAATTTACACTCAGTATTGTACCCACCGGTGCAGAAGGTGTTTCAGTTAAAAGAAAAGACCGAAAAACAACAACAAAACAAACCAGGCAGTTCCTTGAGCAGTTCTTAAAGAAGGGTTACAGACCTTAATTAAATGTCTCATGAATTGGATTGTAATCTGAAGCTGCTCTCGGGGAGGAAGAAAAATGAACGCTTAGTTGTTGTTGTTTTTTTTCCGGGCACAGAGTTTTACTCATGAAAGAGCCATGCAAACATAATTAGAGTCGACAGGGTTGTTAAACTGATATGTTCTGATAGAAACTGAAGCTCCTTTTGTTCCTCTGAAAAGGCAGCTCGGTTAGAAACCAAAATGCTGGAAGCTGATTTTCATCCATCTTGGATTTTAGGATTTAATTTCTTTCTCAGGGGGCTGTAAAACAATTACAAGTGCAGGTACATAAATTAGATAGGAGAAAGTTTTGGTTGGAAAAAAAGAAAGCATCTGCCAGTATTACAGCAATCTCAGCAAGCAAAGTGTTTACATTCAATCTAGGTTGCACCACCGCTGCATGCAAACTTTGTCACTAATTGGCTGATTTGGAGCACAGACGTGAAGCACGCCAACTGCTCTGCTCCCAACTGCGTCATGTTTGGCATCATTTTCCATCTCCCTCTGTTCGTTTTCTCCTGTCTTTTTGTTTTTATCGCCCGCCGTTGAAGGCAAAGGCAAAGGGGTGATGTTTTGGCCACGTCTGTTTCTCTGTGCCGTGAAATATCCCGTGAATCACTGAAGGGATTTCAATGAAACTTTCAAGACGCCATCAAGGTGATCTTAGCAAACACATAACTATAACTCAGTCAGTTTTACTGATATTGACCTGAAATTTGGGCTTCCAAAAGCTCTCACATAACATTATCTTCAAGTATTGACCAAAATGGTTACAGCTTCACCTTTTCTCTACACAAGATGACATTAGTTTAAAACTCTGACATTAAAGACAGTTTTTTTTATACATTTATGCATCAGTGATCAATGCATTGTGGGCAGTGGCACAGCAAATAATACCTTGAAAAATGGTGAGTCAGGTTCAGTCAGCTCCTCAGATCCCAGCAGGCCTGCAGGGAACATCATTTCAGCTGTCCCCCTGAACCGATGTCCACCTGCTCTGCCACGCCACATCATCCGGTCCGTGCTTGAGAAGTTCCGTGCCAAGGTAAAGGTTCCTCTGGTCCATCTGCAGGCTGGTCATATGCTCCTGTCAGTGGGCCTGGGATGTGACAACACTGTGACACACACACACAGACAAACTCACAAACTGTGATCAAGCCCTTCTCTTCCTCTCGGGTGCTCAGTGTGTGATCTGTCTACACGACATGTTGGTGTAAAAAAACTGTAGAAGGTCAGATTAGTAAAGCTACACAGTAATTATGTCACCTGTCGACACTTGCACAAAAAAGTTAAACTAGGATTCCTTGCTTGCCAAAGTTCCAAACAAAGACCTCATGTAATCTGTGACTGCTCAGAGTAGTCGATTCAATTCAAGATGGCTGTCAGCTAATCAACTTTAGCCAACACAAAAATGGCTAAAACTCAGTCAGTTTTAGTTGACCTTAAATTTAGTTTGGTAGTAGCTGAGGGTCACCTCTGTCTCATACCCTGAGCGTTATTCTCAAGGTTCAACTAAAACAGCTACAACAGTCATTTCTCAACATAACATGACATTAGTTTAACCCTCTCAAGGCAGACGTTGCAGATTTGCAACAGCGAATTGCATATACCTAATTACTCCACATTCATATTTTATTAGCCTTATTTTACTCAGATGATAATTTCCCCCAAATATCTGATTTTGCCTGTTACTAAAACTTAATTTGAGCCTGAGAGGGTTAAAACTCTGGCATGAAATGCATGGCAGGAGAGACTCATTAAAATCTGGCAAGTGGTTCAAGCAATATTTTGGAAGTGCAACAGACAACCCCCCCCCACACACACACACACAAGACACACAGGGACAAACATCACCAGCCTGTCACTTTTTGGTAGCTAGCAGTAAAAGTTCTGTGCAGGAAAGAGTCCGTAACTTCTCTTGTTTACCTTCGTATGATGAAGAAGCTTCTACTGTAAACCCCAACAGCACAACTTAATGAACGAATTAACTTGCCATGACTTAGATGTTCAGAAAAAAATTAAAGCAACTTAATTCCTCAAATAAGCTGCCTTTAGTACTAATATTTTGTTGAAATAACTCACTTGTTATGAAGATGCTTAAATTCATGAGATTTTTAAGTTTAGCCGACTTAAAGGTAATTTGTCATCTTGGCTTCTGTGATTGGATTTGACTTCATGCAAAGCTACAACCCGTCTTTGTTTTTGGTTATAAAAATATCTGGTTGTGCACCAATAAATCAACAAATCTGAGCAAAGAAACGTCGAGCAGGGAATCTCTGGGACCGAGGTGACTCAATGAACAACAGAACAAGTTTACCTTAAGACAACGAGAGAAGGTTTTTACAATGCTTACCAGATACACGTATAACAATTTATTCTGTCTAATTTCACATGTATTTCACAGGGCAGTGCCTTAAAACACGCCACCAATTCATATTTTTTTTAAAATCACTTTTGGATTCCTGATGTCTAATGATAACAAACTTCAAGCTTCCTTCCATGCAGACAAACAAACGGCACATTAATGTGGACACTAACACAAACATCATAGGAAACAGAGGTGTTACTCGCACCACAGCTGCCCCTGTGAGGCAAATAATTGGCTTCGATTTATCAGCAGCTTGCTGCATACATTTGGATATAAATGAGAAGGAGGAAGGAGTTCCTTCATGCTTTTCGAGATAGGGAGTTAATGTTGATACGACTGTGTGTTGGAAAACAAATGTGTCGAGATATGCTAAGTAATGCAGTCATTAGCGTAGTTAATGACCTCCTTAGAGTTACTGGTTACGGCTCAATGTATGATGGTGTCTGTGGCTGCAGACTGGACAGCTCCACTGCCACACGCAACAAACAAAACACTGCTGTGAGCTGCGCGAAAATCTGAAACAAAACTCCGGAAAGACACAAGGATGGCTGGATCATCTGGTTGCTATGCAACAGGCTAATTAGTCTAAGGTAGTTAATGTGAACAATCAAAAGGATATGATGTCCAACATGAGAATGGCTCACTGAGAGAACACACTGTGGAGGTTTTGCATCTTTTCTGGCTGGCATGTATGGAGGCTGTAGGATTTCTAACCAATCGAACAATACACCACCAGATGATCTCAGAAACTTTTTATTTTTCTCCTCGATTTAGTGGGAGCCAATCTGTGAAAGCACCTGCAGAAAGATTTGCGTGTTTATCATGTGTTATCATGGCTGCCAATCATGACGTCTATAGCCAAATCATCCAAAAGCAGATTATTATCATCATCACCATCCTCTGATCTCTTTTCGCTGAAACAATCATGTCTCCTTTTTAGCACACTGTTCGCCTTAAACATTCAGCAGGGCCTTAAAGGAGTACCACCTTTACATGAATTTTAGACCAAGATCATGAGAAACGACAGAGTTGTAGCTATTTTGGTCAAACTTTGACAATAAGCGCAAAGTATTTGCTGTGAATCACTCTCAGCTACTTCGACATGGTATATTTAACTCTATAACTGTAAAATTGGCTGAGTTATAGTCATTTTTGTGTTTTCTGTGAGCAGCTGGCTGTAGCAACCATCCTAAATTGGGTTGGCTCAGTTGTTCTATCCAATGATTATATCCTGAAAGTTTCAGTAAAATTTGTTCAGTGGTTCATGAGATATTTTGATAACAAGACAGACAGCTTTGACTTTAAAACTAAGATCTTGTCCAATCCTTAGGGCCCAGAATATGTGTTGAGGATCAGTCTGAGCTACTACCAAACAAAGTTTTAGGTTACTAATTGTAAAAATAACTGAGTTATAACTAATTTTGTGTTTTTTAAGGTTGCTCCTTCAGTGATTACTTTCTGCAAGTTTTATTAACATTAGTCCTGTGGTTTGTGAAATATTTTGCTAACAGACAGACACAAGAACACATGCGCACACGGACACAAGCAGAAACATTGTTGCCCACCTTTTTTGCCTTTATAGAACTACTTTCATGCTGTAGACACTGCACCACGGGTGATCGGTTTACCTGCAAAAGTCCCAAAAACATGACTGTCAGATAAACCGAGTATTCTAAATCGACTGTGTGAGTGTGTCTCTTTGAAATGATGGACACTGCAGGAGAATTCGGAGCACAGTCCCATCAGACGTCCCTTCACAGTGGCTGACGGCCCGTCTCTGACATAAAAATAAAAATCAGCCAGAACTTGGATGGGCTGTGAAGGGCGTTGTTGATAAGGGCCCTAATCTTACCCAAAGTCCAACCATTTTTTTTTACCTTCACATAAATGCAGTCTGCCATACTTTACTTCTACCCTGAACCTTGTCATTTTTTAATTTAAATTTCCTTTATTCTTTAATGCATTGCCCTTACACAGTTATCCTATCCTTAAGTCTGACAAAATTCCAACCTTTGCAGTGCTTTATGGGAGTGGAACGCTGCACCATGGACTGGTGGAGGGGGTGAATTTTAAGGATGCCCAGCATTTCATCCAAAAGAAATTGCCAATGCAAATTTAACACTAGTAACACTTGTTGAGAAGAAGGTCTGAGGGAGCTATTCTCAATAAAACCAATTATAACACCAGGGCATTTTAATTAACTCTTTAAAAAAAAATCAGAATTAGGAGCCTGAGTAATAAAAATAACATCAGTGGGATTCTTCTGCAGCTCCAGTGATTCAAAATATAGTTTGCTTTCTTCTGGAAGCTTATTTATGGCTGATTAAAATCACAATTTTTAGTGTATATAAATAGTTTTGGCAGAACAGTAAGTCAAGTAGGATTGGTGTTTCAGTGGGCAGCAATAGAAATCCGGAGTCCCAATAGGCAATGACATTTATCACAGCGGTCGGTGGTTTTGGACTAGTTTCTGAAAATCAAGCTTTAGAACTTGGAATCCCAAGTGTGAGTGAGGTGAGCACAAAGTGAGCGTGTATGAATTTTTTAAAGTGCTGCCTCCCACCAGTCATCAATCAGGATGATCCCCAGCCCTTCCTCCCAAACTGCTTTAACTTTAAATGAGAAGTCAGAGGAGACGCGCCTACTTAGAGCTTGGAAATAAATATCATCTGTTGATAATTGCAGCTAGAGAATTCCTCCCACAGATGCTCTGGAGATACAGGAGAGAAAGATGGAGTTAGAGGTTTTATGCAACACTTAATTTGAAAGTCTTGAAAAAAAAAGGTGGGAAGGGAAAATCTTTAGCATGAATTGGCAAAGCTATAAAATGCACCATGATGCCTAGACAAGTCGTTAAAACCTTTCAATTTTCATGCTAGTGAGATGGATTAAAGAAAAAAAAGAAAAAGTAAAGCTGTTATTACTTGAAGGTATGCATCACTGCTCACCACCTTGCATGTCAAAGATTTAAACAAACATCTCATGTGATCTGTTAAGTGGTATCTCACTGGGCTGCAACGGTTGGTGACTCAACATTGAAAGAAAAAAGACAAATTTTCTGTTGCAGTCTCACTGAATTATAAGGGTTTGCGACCAAGTGACCATTAAGCCTCATTGCTGCGTTTGAACGACTAGTTTTTAAAAATCTTGGGCTATTTTTGAATGTACAGCTCGCAAAACTGCTTTATAGCTGGGTGCATTATTTTGTTGTCAACCTCCGCCCACATCATACCCACCTTGGTAGTTCTTGAAACGGGTTGGAGACTGGTTGGATAAGACCACAGTGACTTTGGGACCACTTTGAGGGCCCAGATTTGTGGAATGCTCAAAGCTCAAGTGGTAGGGCTGCATGCCTATGTGACTTGTAAGAAAGTCGAGAATCCCACAAAAGTCGCAAGACATTCTGAAGACTCCCTAATGAATGCCGATCACCAACCTTTACCACCTTTACGGTAGCATCTCATGCAACATTTGGAAACTAACTGAGAAACAGCATTTACAAGGGAGTCTCTAAAACATCTCGATTTCCTTGCATGAGTCCCTGGGACACACATCTTGATGCTTGAGTTTTGAACATATTTATAAAAATTGGTACAACAATGTTTTTCTCAAAATCGTCACAAAGTTGTCACGAGAGTCTCAAATACATTTTAAGAGTGGTAGAGCGGTATTTCAACACCTCCACAGAAGTACCGACCAATACTGCCTGTCTTCATTTGAAAACTGTACTACAGTAGATTAAATCATAAACGTGGGGGCGGCTGCCAAGGTGGGTGTGATCTAGGCAGAGATACAGCCTATAATACAAATTGTCAAGACGTGCACACAAAAATAAGCCATGATGTTTAAAAATTGGCTGCTCAAAACAAAAACGTTGGTCGCTTGGTTGCAGTCACTCAGAATTCAATGAGAATGCATTGAAAGATTTGCCTTTTTTTCATAATTTCGAGTCGACAGCTAGTGTCCAACAGTCGCAGCTCAATGAGGTACTACTATTAGCACTTGGGGTATCTGATGGGGATGACTGTCAGCTACAAGCACACCAAATTTTAGCTCAGCATTTGTTTGAACAGAACATTAGTTTTCTTTAAATATGCTGTATATTAATCAATGTACAGTCTAAACAACTGAGGTGTTGTGCACTCTTCGTGGCCATACATTTAGCAACAGTGAACAAAACAGCTGAGTTTGATGCTGAAGTGATGGATCTAGCTTGTACATCCTGGGAGCTGACGTTTTCTTTACAACCCAAATGTTCTGAGCCCCGATGTTCCTTCAAACAGCTGCTCAATGTAATACAAACTGCAACTTAGCATGGTGCATGGGAGGACTTCACAACTTGTACCCAGCCCACATTACTTCCAGTAAAACATACTTTTATTGTCAGGGAAACAATTTAGCATATTTCAAGCTTTTCTTCGTATTTCCACATAGATGGCTTGTTCTTAAAAGACACTGCAGTGAGTTTAAAAGTGTCCGACTGACTGTCTTTAGTTATCAAAGGCGCTCTCACGCAGAGCTCCATAACAAGCTGTCATTCCATTTAGTCTATTGTGCTCATTATGATTCTCGTATCACATCACTTTCATAACAAAGCCTGTTAAATTGTTTGTCAAAACACTACTATTAAAATGGCAGAGGTGATTTTGAGTTAATGTCTGAATATTGGATTTGTTCAGCGACTGAACAGAGCTCACTTGGTATGCAGCGGATGTGTGCAACTACAGCTGTGCAGGGTAGGAGCAGCCAATCAGAAGTGGTTTCTTGACTTGAAAGTTGAGGCGTTACACTGACATATTCATGTTCACCTGGGATCAGATCACCCACAGACCTGGTGAAAGCACCTTCTGTGTTACAGTGAGACAGAATAGCTTAGCACGTTGGTTTGCTGTCTTTAAAGTCTGAGAAACAGGCAGAAGGACACTTCTTTTAAATCTAAAAACTATGTGTGAAAAGACAGCCAGGTATTTTAGGGTTGCTTCACCATCTGGCTTAGTCATAACTTTCAGTGTACACTCAAAAAACAACTTGTTACGTGAACATAAAAAAAATGTATGGCTTTCCAAAAAAACCCCCACTTACATTGTAATTGAATACATCTGGGTTTAATCAGCATAATCTTTTAGGATTGATTCCACTTAGTCTAATTATTTCAACTGGTAAGGGCCAGTTAATGATATTATTGTCATGATCTGGTGTTTGTTCTTTGATTCTTGAATTAATGTAACTAGATTGATTTGGGTTTCATATTAGCTCCTGTTTACTTCTTTTCTCTATTGGCAACATACTTCCTGTTTTATTTTGTAGAACCTGCTCCCTGTGAGTCTTGCTACTGTGACCTTTTGCCCCACCTGCTCTTAATTTGTAATATCATTTACGCATCACATCCCTCAGTGTATAAGTGCTGGATTTCCTTTGCCCATTGTCAGATTCTTCATGTCAACAGTCTTCAGTCTTCGTTCGGTTTAGTTTTGTTACTTAGTTTTATAAAACAGCCACGTATTTCTCAGCTTCTCATTTAAGTCCATTCAGCCATCCTTTTGTGACACTTTTAATTAGAGCTGTCCTGATCTGATTGTAAGTATTGGATTGAAGTACAGATCAGGGCATTTTTTATTGATTGGTATTGGAGTAGAGTGCACTCTCACCTCCTAATCCGATATTGTCTAGCTGTAATACGACAGCCGTTGACATGTACAGGCCTGGATATCAAAGGCGCCGGAGCACCAATTGTGGTTTTCTCTGCTGTTGGGTGGTAAACCAACCACTCTGCACTCTAGATGCTGTAACAGTCACATGTGCTGATGCAGCGTTAATCATAAAAGCACCGAGGTATTAATCAGGCCAGATATTAACAAATAATTCAGTCATACACAACTTGAACTCCTCTCCATTCTCCTTTCCTCGCACTTCTCTTCCACCCTGCTGCTGTGCTGTCAGTCACATGGCACAGTGCTGACATGAGCTGTAAACACAGATGTGCTCATATAAACAGCAGCCAAGCTAAGGAGGCAGTTATAACACGGAGAACATGAAATGAAGAAAGTAAACCCAAACAGACATGAAATATAAGAAAGGCGTTATATTAATGTCATGTTTACAATGTCTACCAAACTCCACAAATTGCAATACCAAAAAAGTAAAAGACAAAAACATAATAAGCGTTTATGTTTTCCTGTTCAAAAAGGAGCAGTAGGAAGCAAATGCTTGATGATTTCTACCCTTATTTAACTTATCATATTATATACAATAATCCCTTTTTTAGTGTACAGCACAACGATTATATCACCTTTCAGCGTAGCACCCAAATATCCACTTTCTGTCATAAATGTAGCTGGAATCGTCAGCACCATGTATTTTCTATATAATGCTTAATAAGTGCTAAAATGCTATTTTTATTATACTTTTTAAAACTGAAGGCCAATGCAAAAATCTTACCCCAACATTAGTGTTTTTATTGTTGCCAAAAATAAAAGAGTGCTTTCGAAAAAGTGTGAAACGTTTTTTGTGGAACAGTCCCTACATGCTAACAGTGTTAGCATCATTAGAATCATTGCACCTAGCAGTGAGGCAATGCATATTTTTAAAGCAGCACCATCCGAACCCCAATGAAGAATGTTATACTGAAACATAATTTGGGCCGTATTGATCTTAAGTAACAACATGAACGGAGATGATCATTCAGTCTGGCTGAACGAGTACAAGGAACTATTCCCAACGCTGTCTGTGGTTGCTCGAAACATATTTGCATCTGTGGAACAAGTTGCAAAGCATACAAATGAGTATCAACCAAGCCTTAATTTTAAATGACTCAGATTGGCATGAGGGACAAAAAAAAAAATCCTGATTGGGTCATTTCTACATTTATCAGATTTGTTTGGATTTTCACCATATGAAAGAGACATGTCAGTAAATCAAAAAAAAAAAAAGTCTTGTTGTATGAACAAGTTCTTATGTGTGTCAGTCTTGTGGAATGAATGATATTTTTGAGCGTATGTACCACAAATATCCTTTTTTTCTTTTCATTTAATTGAGTTTTTGTTAGTATTAGACAAACGATGTGATTTAGTGGGCTTCAGATAATTCTCTGAAAGAGGTTTCTTTTTTCAAGTTTCAGGGTTAATTTGCCTTTATTATTCATGGTCTTTATGCAAAGCAGTGTTGTTGCATAAGTTGGGCTCTTACATACTCCCACAAACACATATTTAAAATCAATCCTTTCATCTGACGTTTTGTATTTAGCTAAACCTGAAATAATTTCTGCGAAAACATGATTTTGACCAGCGTGTCAGTCAGCTTTTCAGCCTTTTGTGCTGCTCCTTTGGATCTCACTTTTTTTCATTAACTTTAAGACCTTTCAGAAGCTCCTTTAGGACCCTGCATGAAGCTGACAGAAAAAACCTTTTCCCTCTCACTCCACTGGGCACCAATCCTTTTTCTCCACACCTACATGCTATTATTTTAGTTTTCAGCTTGTGATAACGTTACAGATCGAAATGTTCCGTTTAATATAATTCACCGGCTCCGAATGACGCACTTTTCATATTCCGCAACTTCCAGAACATCCTGTTTTATGTGTGTGTTTTTAGAGTCAGTGAACTTGAATTTTTAATGAAAAAAAAAGAAAGAAAAAAAAAAAGAAGGTGCCTGACAAATTGCTGCTTGAATCAAATCAGCATTTGAAAGAGGTGTGCGGGTTCAAAAAAACATGCCACACAAGAGGAGCTGGAGTACGTAGGCAGTGTTTCTCAGAAAACCAAAAGGCGACGCTTCTCGGATTTCAGTGCCTAATGCAAAGAATAAAGCAAACGTTAGTGATATTTTGTCAAAATAAAAGAGATACAAAAAGACATCTAGTAAAAGCTGTCTGGATGAAGATTAAAAATAGATGCACATTGAATTATGTTATAAATTCACCCTGATGGTAAAAACAGAGATGATGTCTGCATTTCTGTGAAAACTGTCACAGCATGTGTAGTTATGTAAAGACTTTCAAGCCCCCCCCCCCTCACAGAAATGCACAAAGGCCTGTTAAACAAACCAGATAAGACCTTTACTGGGAAGCAACCCAGAATTCAAATGATGGCTCAAAAGCGACTAGGCTGCCCTTTGTGAAGAGCTAAAGAGGGGAGACGGGGTGACAATGGATAATAACTTGATGTATGATGCTTCAGCTGTGAGCTTTAAATGTCTTATCTAAATTCATGCACAATGACAGCGCCTCTCCCCAGCCATGTCACGTTTATCTTTTTTTTTTTTTTGTCCACCGCCTGCCAGATAATGGACAAAAGAAAATCAATAAGTAAGAAAATCTTACCAAATGAACCGTGAGATGATAGCAGCGAGCGCTGATGAATGTGATGAATTCTCAGGCGTACTGCGCAGACATTGTGAAGAATGACCACGAGTCCTGCCCAGAGGACATACGCAGCATTTAATTAAACGTACGCACATGGTTACCAAAAGTAAAAAGTAAAATTCTTGCACAAGTTTGATCACAGCATCATCAAAAACAAAAAGCAATGACACAATTAAATCAATGAGACACAAATTCTAATGCTCGGACAGTTGTTTAAGTAAATTACCAAGTATGTCACAGCTGTCGGTGCTAAAAAGGTGGAAACCTTTCCAACCGAATTTAAAAGAGACATCAGATTGAGACATTTGGATGGATCGTCATTCACGTGTGAGTGCTTAGGCATATAAATTATGTATATTTATTGAAAGACAAAGTATCAGTCAAATTCTAATCTTGGCAAACTTTCATGGACGAATAAAGGTGATTTCTGACAAAAAAAAGAAAAAAAAAAGAAGAAAAACTGTTGTCAATGCTCTTCGGACTGGAAAACATTGCCAGTTCATTTGGAAATCACCATATCTTACAGTCAAACAGGTTGTCTGCAAATGCAGAGCTCATTTTTACCCTTGTCCAGACCGATCAACCAAGATTTTTCCAAGGGTGAGTCTGCAAGACTACAAATGAATTCAACTTGTAAACAACTAAATTAATCTGCACACTGACCAAAGAATGACGATGAAATGGCAACCTCTATTCAAACGAAATTGTCAATGTGATTTTTCTTAATACTTACACATGAAGGTGAAACGAAAGCTAAAAGACCTTTACCTTTACCTTTAGATATGTGAGAAAGAATACATTGATATGTCTGATGCTGGGAAAAAGTTAAGCAAAAGCAAAATTTGATTTCCAGCATGCTATGATAGAAACAGAAAATGACCTCTGCATTTGACCCAGCTGACCAGATTAGTCTCTAACATTATGCACCTTTCCAGTTAAATAAATAAATCCTAGCTGTGAAACACAATGGTGGGACTATTATGGTTTGGACCTGTTTTGTTATGTTCAGGCCATCACTGACACAACCATAAAGTCTGAATCTACCTAAACTCTAAAGTGACGTGCCAAATATTCTTTGGTGAAATTAATCTCTAAGTAGAAAAATAATTGACAAAACAGCTATTTAAATGGGTAAAAGAGAGTAAAGGCTGTGTTTCTAGAATGTCCAAATCAGTTCTCGACCAAAAACTTAAGAAGATATTGTGGAACTTGTGGGTTTTTTTTTTTTTATTACTTTTTTTCTTTTTGTCCCCCCTCTCAGTTCAGGTCTTCTTCTCCAGCAGTTGATGAGAAAAACTGGAGAAACGAGGTGAAATGGCTCTAAGCTGTTGTACAGAAAATGCTTAGTTGCAGGTATTGCTATGCAAAAACTTCAGACAAGATACTGTTAGCAAGGATTACCATATTTTTGACACTTATAGAATTGGCCTATATCTAGTTGTTGTTAAAATCCAAGTTTAGATTTTCTTCTGTCATTCATGTAAATGGTGTTAAAATTTGTGATCATGTTTCCACAGAAATATAGGCAACTAAATGTTTCGCAAAGTCCTAAGCGGTACTGTACATGACATGTGCTCAATTTTGCAGCAGGAAATGAAACACATTAGGTTAAAATACATTCTCTAGCTATTAATTTGAACTGAACAGCCTTGTGTAGCCGTGGTAATTGGAGTGCATTTAAATCTAATAGGCTGAATGAACCAACAGAAGAGCACGTTCATTTGTTATAAGCTTGGTATTGTGGTTCCTCTTCAGATGCTCAAAAAAAAAGCATTTTCTTGTTTAAAAATAAGGAAAAGAATTGGTATTTAGTTTCAGCCAATATTTCACCTTTAATTATACTAATTCATCTTGATTGTACAAGCAGCTTCTCGTGGAATATGATCTTGTTGACCTAAATAAAAATCAGATTTTAAAAAAAAAATGTTTTTCTGTTTTTTGGTGGCAGTGAAAATTTCCAGCCATGGACATAAAGTTGTATCAAAGACAGCACACTTTGCAACGGTAAATTTAACATTCCACATTCGCAACATAACCGGAGTGTCTCTGCATGATGCCGTGTGATCACATCAGGGGAATGGTCATGGCAGCAATCGGCAGCTGCGCAAAATAAGTATGCAATAACCTGCGGACGTCCTCACTGCCTCTTCTCCCTCGGGTGACCACGGTCGGGACACGAGCAAGGGCATCGGCGGAGCACTTTTGTCATACATGTATCTGCACTTTGCCAGGTGATTTGTACTCTTGCAAAAAAAAAAAAAAATAGCAAACACACTTTTGGCTCCAGGGAAACATTGTCTATCATGTCCTCTAATGCACATGTTCGAACATGGAGCAGAAAGGTGTCTGACCTGGTCACACTGAGGAACTGCATATAGCTTTCTTTGATGCACATCCAGCTCACAAAAGTCAGCGAAGACTTTGTATCTATTCCACATGCACTTGTAGTTATTAAGGCCCCTGGATGCACTGGATGAGTTCCCTGATAAAATGAAAAAAATATAAAAATCTGCTAAAACATTGATGGTCTTTGCGGGGCCTTTGCAAGGTCTTCAGTTGTGTCTTGAGAATGCAGGGGCTGTTCGTTATGCTTGATGAAGTGTGTTAGGTTGTGTAGGCTGTGGAGAGCATTGCGATGTTGTCATCCAGTGTGAAGGGGCACTAAGACAGCATTAACACACTTCAATGTGTTAATGCTTTCAAGCACAGATAAATTTGACTTTTGAACATGTGATAAGGAGTTTAGTAGTCGCAAAATTGGGTGGGAATTCTCTGTAAGGTTTCTCAAGTTATAGGGCCGCAAACAGACTCTAGAGTCTGACACAGGAAAAAAAAACAAAGGAAAAGTTTAAAGAGCTTATTTACACATGAAGGATCAAGGTAGAGGTTTTGAAGCACCAACTCTGAGGAGAAGAGGATAATTAGCAATTGATCCTTGGAGAGGTATGATGAAGATTGAATTATAGGGATGATTCTTATTTTTTTGTTCTCTCTCTTCCAGCTTTATGAAGAGGGGTCTGAAGATCCAGCAATCCAAGGAGGGAGAGACAGAGCAGAGGTGGAGAGTGGGTAGGAGGTTCTCAGCTAAACACGTGGTCCTTTTTTTCCGGGTTTGATTAGTGAGCAGAAAAGTTATTCACAGAGGAGACACAGAGCCAGAGGTAATGTCCAAACATTAGGTGTGATGTGTCAGTCCAGTAGTAATGGGTCTAAAGGCTCTGAGCCAGTTCCCAAAGAATCTTTAAAGGTATACTAAAGTGGCCATTGTGTTTACCAAGCTGTCAGTTTGATGGTTCAGTTCAATCCACATGACAGGCCACCCTGATCGGAAATGCTGTGGAGGTGATGTGATCATGAGCTTCAGGTGCAACGACTGAACCAGGAAGTGAGATGACACCTGGAAGTGCCAAGCACAGATCCAGCCAGCCTACAGCTCCACATAAAGGGGGGAAAAAGGGGTAGGAAAGGAAGAAGAGTCTGGATCAGACTGCAATCATACCAATTCATGACTTTGAAGGAACTCTGTATCATCATAGAGTCATTTAATTTATTGTTTTCCTAAATATACTTCAGTAACAACTCAATGTAATATGAAAGCCTAAATTAAAAGACTCAAAGACTAAGGATTACATAATTACTATAATCCCTGTGTCTTTCAGACATTAAATAGCATAGAATAAAAGGACCTAAAGTGAGTTTTGGTATTTTTTTCTCTAAAAACGGGTCTGACTTTAGACTTGTCTCTTTAGTATTGCTTTTATCCAGCCTTGCTTGAATAACTGGAGCAAACATGTGCACGAATATAACTTTTAACTTCCGTAAAGTGCAACATGGAAAAAGGAAGTATCAGTGACTTTATGCGACAGGGCATGTGTTTCATCCACTTTTCATTGAATTCCTGTTTTCCTCTCCACTCATATATGACCTTACAACCAGGCTTCCTTTGTCTCTTCTACAACCCGTCTCAGCTTCATCTCCTCCCTCTTTTCTGCCTCATTTTTTGCCCCTGGCAAAGTCTTGCTCGTATGCAGACTTTGTGCAGTTATGGTGTTAGACTGGCTGGTTGGAGATGCAATTTAATTAGCAAGTCAGGCGATAAATTACCCCCGCAATTAAAAAGACAGCTCCTCTTTTTTTTTCTTCTTTTTTTTTATAGGGAGAGCTCTCTAAACAAAGCACAGATATCTGTGCAGATGCAACACTTCACTGATGAGCAAACATGAGCTCAGTGTGGCCGAGCTTGCTGCCAAAATGATAGAAATACAGTTGTGAGTGGCCTTCTCCAAAGAGCCAAGCTCCATTTCCTCCTGTCTCTGTAAGAGAAGAGCTTTATCTGCTGTTACAGCGCTCTGGCTTTGGCTGAGGCCCAACAAGCATCAAGAAGAAAACACAGCCGGCATCAAAAGTCCACTAGCACAAATGCAGAAAGAAATTTGATGTACAGAACAGACTTTGATGTAAAAGCAGTCCAAGGACCCTTTGGTTTGGTTTATTTTAGTTCCTGATGATCAGAGACTTTCAAAGGTGGACAGTCCTTCACAGACTTTTTGTCAGTCAAGAGCTTTTTTTTTTTTTTTTCAAAGTGGATCTCAAATAAATGTTTCTTTTGGAAAGCCTCTTTTCATAATTGGATTAAAAAGTACGATGATGATGATTCATGCGCAAAACGCCAAACCAGTGTTAAACAACTACATACAATATATTTAGTATAAACATTATGGCATGTTGGAGTCATATGTGAGGGATTTTTTTCTTTTCATGTGTTTAGTCTACGGTTCAATAAACTGCACAATTTGGAGGAGTTTTTGTGTCAGGACAACTATTGCCACTGGGGACATAAGAAATGGAATGAAGAGACACAAGAAGGGAAGTACTAGTACTGGACCAATTTCAGTTTAAAAGAAGACTATTAAAAACACCTTTATTTGGTTGTGAGTAACACAATGACCAACAAAGGATGACAGGGTGTTGTAGGCCATGTGCCTTTAAAACTGGACATGGTACCCCTTTTTCCTGCAACATTTGTGTGTGAAATGACCGAGGCAGGAAAGGGGTTGAAGATGATCCACTGCTGATATGCCTCTGAGCCAACAACAGGTAAGCTTGATTTATACCTGCTGATCTCGGCCTCACAACTGAAGTATTGCGCTAAAACTGATGTCTGAGCGGGGGGTGGGGGTGGTGGGNGGTGGGGTGGGGTGGGGTGGGGGGGTTTGTTGTTTTGTATCATTTTGTCCGATGGCGTAAATCCCAGGTTTTTATTGGAAATCTGTATAAGTGGTTCACTGTTCCACAACCTGGATGAAAACTACACTGCTCCTCCCGAATCCAAGGTTCGACAGCCTCCCTTCCAACACGCTGGAGCAAACTTTCCAGAGAAGGCTGAGATGTGTGATTCCTTGTTAGTTGGAACACACGTTCTGGTACACTTTTTTAAAAATGAGGATAGTCCTGGTTCTTCATGTGGCATCAAGGAGGCATGACTTTTATTAGTATTATTCTTTTAAAGGTTAGCATAATTTCCCAGAACAACTGATGTAGACACAGGCCATTACAGGTCACAATGGTGCAATGTACAACAAAGGTCACCTCATTGTAATTAACACTACTGCTGATTCTGCATATTTAAAACCATATTGGCACAACTGAAGTTACTGTTTGCACAGTTTTATACACACTTATCACAATTCTACTTATTTTGGTCAATCAATTAGTTCCACTGTGTATTGACTGGCATCCTTACAATCTGTTATTATGTTTTTGTTTGTTGCTACAACAAAATAATCTATCTATCTATCTATCTATCTATCTATCTATCTATCTATCTATCTATCTATCTATCTATCTATCTATCTATCTATCTATCTATGTATGTCACGATGTGGTGAGAGCGTGGCGAACCCAATTCGCAGACTCATAATTGATAAACAAAAAGATTTATTTTTAAATAACAAAACTGAAAACAAAAAGCTGACGTGGCAGCAAAACTAACTATAACAAAAATCCAGGTAGTTAACAAAGGCGGGACAAGGCAAGGCAAAAACAGAGAGGGACCAGAGACCAGACTTGAACCAAACACGAACAAACAACAATGAATCAGCAGGGAGGCGGAGAGGAAGACCAAGTTTTAAAGCAGAGGGTGATGAGGAGAAGTGGGAACAGGTGTGTTATTAGGGGTGAAGACAGCTGGAGATGGGTGTGACAGGAAACCAGAAAACTGCTGAGCGGAGGACAGGTGAGTGATGACAAAACAGAACCAAAACATAGAGAAGACAAAACAACACCAAGATAAGGACAAAAAACAGCAAACACAAGAAAACCCCAAATCAAAACAGAACAAAACCCAGACACATGACAATCTATCTAAAAACATACAGTATATGTAATGATTTTAAGGTGTATTTCCATGTATTATTATTAGCCAGAGGGATCTCCTCCGTGCAGGTGCACCTCAGCATAAGCTTTCAGTTTTGATTTAAAAATAAAGGGATAATGATGCATTTTGTCAGTATTGGGGCTCCACATTGATTGGATTGCCCAGATGTGGGAATAACATCTGTCGCACTGCTGCCCCAGAGAGCTGTCACTTCTCACTTTTTTTGACCACATGACGCATAAACAGACAGGTGCTGAAATACTGGTGACTCTCTTCCCTTAAAGCTGTTAGGGTTTGTCATAAAAGTGTCTCACATTGCAGCAGGTGTTCACTTTACAAAACCCTAGGTGGTAAAACAATAAAGCTTTGTCGATGATGGTCACAATACACCCTTGAAGTGATTCTGACAGATGTCAGGACTGATGTGGAGATCACAACTATCACCTCAGAAATGTCTTAAACACTCCAATTTCTATGCTTTGGCACCAACCTTGAAAATGGCATCACCTGCATCTCTGATAAAACAACACGGACATGACCTGTCTAATAAATTCAGGGAAGAAAACATTTTCTACTTTCCTGGAAATGTTGCAAGTAGTATTATTTCAACACATGTTGTTTGACATAATAACTATCATTAGTTCAGAAAGCAAATATCAAGGGTTCATGAGATCAGCAGTTTGTTGTATTAATGCTGCATTCCATTTGTACTCGGAAGTTAGAGATTTCAAGTCAGAAAATCAACCGGAATGCACCCCTAAAAGTCAAAATTCTGTCTCGGATAGACAGAGATTCTTGACCAACACTGACTTCAAAATCAAATATGGCTGACTTGCTCATGAAAGGTCATGAAAGCTGCAGTAACACACTTTAAAAAATTTTTTTAGTCAGATTAGTAATCCAGTCACACATAATACTTTCCAACCACTTTTAGGAAACATGTTGCTACAATCTTTGAATATACACATAAGCTTGTATTGCTAACAGCAGTTAGCCTAGTCACTGAGAACAAGCAAATCTTACTGGTTTTCCAAGTTGCATCTGAAACATGGTAAAGTCAGATCTAACATCATTCCTAGAACCAAGTTCTGACTTCAGAGGTAAACAGAACACATCATTATTTCTTATGTAAGACCTCCTTTACACTGAATAACAACTCCACTATGCTCTCTACGATCTATTAAAAAGTGGATGAACTCTTGGTAATTGCCAAATACTGTAAGTTTTTCTCTTTTTTGTTCCATGTTCCCAGTATGCTGTCCTGCACCCTCACAACGCTCTATACACCCGCTTTGACACAGCTATCTTTGAATACATCTAGATGCAGGTATACACTAGAAGGTCATGCCATGCTAGCACAAGGTTGCCACCATGAGTTTCATATTTGTGCTAGGTTTATTCCATGCCCTTGTCATAATAATGATGGTAGCCCGAGGCCAGTGTGGTCAGTCCTGCTTCAAACAAGCCACAATGGTGTGCACAGCCCCTGTGTCATGGAGACATTGCCACCAGGCTCCATCTGGAACACCAAAATGCTGCCAAAATGGCCTAGCTACAGAACTTTCGTGCATCAAAACCCTCTTGGACATATCATGTGTAATGAGGAGCTCGCTGCATTCCGGAAACCTTGCAGAGACTCCAAAAAAGGTTTACCAAGTGGATGACTGAGACTCTACACCAGCATACTTGCAAAGACTGTCCACATTCTGGCTGATTCTTAACTTGTATAGCAGAGTTGTCATCCAGTGTCAGCAGGGCCTAATTGATGCTTCTAATTCTAATTAAGAGCTATCATTTGCTCACCTTTAAATGTAGATTCTGTTCTGCACACAGATTTTCTTACAAAAGCTGATCAGAGTAATTCTCAGGGTTTCAAAGTGTCTAAAAATCCTTTAGCTTTGGATGAATGGCTCAAAGTTTAAGATCTTCAACTTCGACTGTAGCCAACAGCATCTCACCCCGCTGAGTAAAATTAGCTTTGTAAAATTTTCTGCAAATGTATTGCCAGTCATTATGATTTTGGCTTAAGGTGGCTGTTATGTCCAGTGTCATCACCAAGTGCTCACATTGTTTTCTTCTGTTGCTCCGGGTTATTGCGTCAGAGTTATCATCGGACAATTAATGAGCAAGAGAGACACAGTGCAGACGCACATGATGCCAGCACGATGAAAGCTTTAAGGCTCTAAGAAGTCTGGCTTTTGTTCAACAGACTGCGAGAACTGAGGGTAGTGGAGGGCGAAAGTAAAAATTAGGCAGCTTTTGGAAAATAATTTTGGGTAATCCATCAGATGTCAGGGCTCATTATGCCGGTGGGTGCAGCATGAAAGAGATCCCTTTATCTGAGCTTCCTGTTCTTATTAGTTGCACTCATGCACAGCATAGTAGCAGTCCCTCCTTCGTCCGCTACCTCTGTGCTGGGGGGACAGCTGCTGCTGACACAGAGAAGCAAAGTCATTCTCTGGCCTCTGTTTTTTGGCCAGCACTGCGACAGCCCTGCCAAGTCGTGAGGATAAGTGTGTCTGTGTTTGTGTGTTGACTTTGTGTACAAGCCTGTCTGTGTGCACACACACATATCCGGGGAGGCTGAATGTTCACTGTCAGAAACCTTTTACCCAGCTGCAGCACATCCGCCCCTTCACTGACGGTAGCCAAAGCCAAAATGGTCAGAGCTATTTTAGGCTGCTCATTCTCAAAACGGTGATACACAGAAATGACTGAAGTGCCCTCGGTCTCTCAAACACAGACCAAACCATCTGCTGACTACAAACAAATGCATTTTTTGTTTATGTTATAACATTTAAGATCTCTTATACAACGTTAGTAACCCATTTGCAGCAGCTCACATGAACTGCTGAGGGTATGTGAAGGGGAGGATGCCAGTCCAGGAGGATAGTGAGCAAATGACACCTGGCACATCACAGGACTATTGGCCCCCTGAGAATCCTCTGCCAAATGATTGCTCTTCCGTTCCTCACAGAAGAGTCAGTCAAGAAGTACACTGACAAACTTATAAGACAAGATTACAGCGGAGAGGAAGCATAACAGTTACTGCAACATCAACCATTAAATTTAATCTCCTTTTTATTGCTAGGCTGCATGTGCCGGAGAGGATGCAAATCAGCGCAATATCCGGTGAGGCCAGCAGAGGGCAGTGGGTGACAATAGTGGCAGCAGTTCACTATAAGCCTTGTCCAAATGAAGGGCAATGAGGGCTGTGAGACATCAAGGAATCCTCAAGTATGGCAGGTGGAGCGAATAATACATGAAAAGAGAGGAGAACAAAATGGTACAAAGACAGCAAATTAGCCCATCTCCAAAGATGAGGGCCTTCAATTATCACAGCCAGCGACTAGCCAACTGTGCGAGGGGAGCTGGATTGAACTTTTCAAAGAAGTGGAGTCGCAGCGTGAGGGTCATTAAAAATTGGGGCTGCCACTTGGGAAAATAAAAGGTGTCAAATGGGCCAGGACTTGTAGATTTTGGACACCGAGGGCTTTTTAGTGACATACAGGAAGATAAAGAACAATGCCCCAGTACACTTGTCACTCTGGAGTCCTATCAAGTTCCTTGTCCATGTTCTTTCCAGGCTCATGGATTGCACTTTAATAAAAGGGGGCAGCCTAGAGAGACAGATTTTGATGATGCAGACACAAAGACTCCACATTCAGCTTTCTGCACGTCCAGGAACAGCTGAGGATTTCACCAAGAAGAAGGCTAAAATAATCCTTCTGTAAGAAGCTTGGGATTCTGCATGTAACTATAAGGTAATACAAAGGGTTTTTAAGAGTACAGATGTAGGTGTTATGTTTACTCTCAAACTCAGTAAACACCTGTCATCAATATGGTCTTATCATCTGCATGTCAAAAAGTACCAAACAAGCTCACGGCTGAGCGAGCAGCGGGATCAAACAGAGGAGAGCAGGAGGCAAATCGGTTGACTTTTTCCCCAGATGGGATGGCTACTGACAGCAGCTCACGGCCTCAGTACAAACACACAGAGCACATGCTGACACAAACACACAGGCTTCTGAGTCCTGTGCACACAGTCACACAAATGAATTCTATCTCCTCCTTCAGCATGCACACAACTAATTGGAGTCTGATGAAGAGGTCCGATGAAGAAACAATGAAGCAGGCAGCCGAGGATATCGCCAGCCAACACAATTGGAGTCGCAGAATGGCTGTGCAGATAAAATCTCTGCCAGAGCCTCCAAAACCCTACAGGAGCCTCTCTCTCTCTCTGTCTCGCTCTCTTTCTTCAGGTGCTAGCCAAGATGAATATGAAGAGGCCTAATTGAGGGTCATTTCCTGGGGGAGTCAGTTAGAGCAGCTGTATTATTTGCTCAGTGCACCGTGCGGCCAGGCTGCTGTTTTCCATTTCTCTCTTCAGTGCTTCGGGCCTTCGCGCTTGCCCCACTTCAAGTCCACGAGGTGCTCTCAGGCTGGGTGAGAGTGGATGGGTAAACCCGGAGTACACGAGGGATAGAGAGGAAAAGTCTCGCTTCTTGCTTGACATTGGGAGCTCGCTCAAATTTAACATTTTACACTTTGGGAATTGCATTTATCGAGACATAAAAGAAAGGAAAATTCAATGCATTTGCGCTAGCTCATTATCAGTTCAGAGTCCTAATATGTTCTTACACCACAAATTCATTGATGTCTTAGCTATCGAATTGCTCTTACAGCCCCTTGGCATCACAATGCAGCCCTAAAATCAATCCAGATGAACTAATTAAATATGATTACACAGCACTGGAAGAAAGGCTTTGCTATCTCCGTGCGTAGCCCTTACAGCTCAGGCAGCGATATCCCAGCAACCCTGAATTTATACCTCCCCCCCTTCTCTCCACTCTCCCCATTCTTCCAAGCACAAAGCTAATATGCAGCGGGCTTGACAGTCACCACTGCGTGAGGAGGCATTTACATAAGCTTGTGTATACGACCATTGTGATGATAATAGGCATGTGATCTCCTGTGTCAGCGAATGAGCAAAACATCTCATCCATTCAAATAGATATGTCAGCCAAAGCATTAGCCTCCCCAGTAATTGGCCACAGAGGTCATCCTGGCAAAGCGGAGAGGCGACATTTTCACGGGGCACAAGAATTTGTCGTGCTCGCCCAGCGCCCTGCCTCGCCCCAACACACAAAACCGCTCGCGCCTGGCTGAAATGTGACGCCCGGCCCCGCTTGCTCACTCACTTGCTGCCAGTCACAGCTGCTCATCCAAGGCTTGTGTTTCTATGTAAGATTCCTCTAATGGTTTCCATTAATATCACTTATGTTCGCTGTCCCTGCAGAGGCACGCGGGCCAACTCGTTCTCCTAATGCATCATTTGTGCACTCGGTGACAGCCAGTTCAGAGGATTACAAACTAACATCGAAACTCGACCTTGCAGGGATGACGCTGCCATTTATTCATTCGCTCTTTATTTATTTATATAAATAGCGTAGATATATCTCAGGAAGGAAAGCATGCGGTTTATCTTTCTCGATCGTTTGTTCGGAGGTGATCAGTCACAGAGGTGAAATTGACAGAAAGAAACTGAATCACAAAGAGCATAAAACATATCAACAGTGGCATCCCTGACAGGTAGTTTAGACCCCCAGGAAAACAAAAACCTTCAGCACTCTAGCTCTGTACACTTTTTAATCAGCTTACTTTAGGTGAAATAATTGTGCTTTCTATACAACATTTTACATCCTGTAGTGTTTGATAAAATGTCACATCTCTCTTCTTTCATCATCAAAAAAGACTCCAGACAAACTGATGAGCTACCATTTGACACCAATTTCCATTAGAAATGTTTCTCCTAACCCAAACCTGCCATTAGAATCATTGTAGTGTTGCTATAAAGCCACTTATACAATCTATAAGTCGAGGCTGGAAACTTAAAAAATCAATGGAGTTTATTACAACATCAAAAGACTGACTGATATCTGTTACAAAACCTTTAACAGAGAAGTACTTAATGATCAAGGATTACTTAAAGGAATGCATATCACTCGCAGCCTTTCATGTCAGAGTTTTAGACTAGGATCATCTTATGTTGAGAAATGACAAAGTTGTGGCCATTTTGGTTAAACCTTGAAAGTAAAGTTATGCATGGTCTCACACAAGATGTCATACTCAGTTTGTGTGTTATACTATCGTATCAGATTTTATCTCATTATCTGGAAAACTGATTAAGTTATAGGCATTTTCGTGTTGGCTAATGTCTGTGATGCCCCTCTGCAGCTTCACTGGACATAAGGTGGTGTTGTAACAGCTCTGCTCTGCTTGACTGTCTTAACTGCGAGAACCTGCGATGGTGTGGAATTAAGGCATGCATGTTGCGGCTGAGTCAGGTCATCGCTGCGTCTGCTGGCTGTTTGGCATGCTGGTTTGGTGAGGCCTTTTAACGTTACGTACTGAATGTAGAAACAAACTAAGTATTGATCACATCATGCATGTTTCAATACGATCCGACACCAACATTAGCTTCATATATTGGTGATGTTAACAGTCAGATGAAATGTTACATGACCATTCAGACTTGGGTGCTTTGAAAAACACTGAATATGTATGCAGTTTAGTACCATATATGAAAGTGACCTGGGTCAGATTTGAAAATATTAGATTTGTCACGTTCAGACTATCACAATACAAAAATAAAATCACATATGAGTTGCCTATGAGCCAAAAAAAAGTCAAATTTGGGCCATTTGCCTGCAGTGTGAACATAACCTTAAATTGGGTTGTCTCCAAAAGTTAGAAATTTTTGTTCTATGATCAGCTTCTGAAAGTGTCGATACAATCTATCCTGTGGTTCATGAAAGATTTGCCAACAGACAGACATAGTTGACTTCAAATAGCTTTTTACAAATTTTCTAATATAGACCTTGTGTAATCTGTTAGGGCTCAGAATACGAGTTAAGATTCAGTCTCAGGTACTACCATTCCAAACTTTTAGTTACAGCTAATTTAGTGTTTTTAAGATCAGATGGCTGTGGCAACCATCTTGAATCAGGTTGAATCCAAAAGTCAATCAGTTGTAGATGTCAACCAAATAATTACTTATCTGAAAGCTTCATCAAAACTTGTCCAGTGATTCGTAGGATGTTTTGCTAACAGACAGATAAATGAACATACGCACACATGCACAGACACAAGCAAATACTTTACTGCCTGCTGTTGAAAGGCGGGCAATAATATGCAACTGCACAAGCAGATTTCATGATGTCCACCAGCAGCTCAGGCTGTTTCGATTCATAAAAAAAGCAGAGCTCAGGATCATGGTAACGAGAACTTATTGTTTTGCTTAAAAGAATGTGCCCTTTATTGTGCTAATGAATGTTGTGATGCCTGTATACCTGCTCGGAATGTCTTTAGGAATGGTTGAATTAATCTGCACAAGCATTCAGAAAAATTCTTTCATAGAGTAATTATCTTCAGTGAAGGAAGTTCTTTGTCTGCCTCCAAGAAAGAAAGAAGAAGCAAGAATACTGAATCAGCTTGTGAGATAACATGTTGGAGTTCATTAAAAAAAAATCAACTTTTGTATGTCTCCTGAATAACCAGAGTGAATTTTTAAACTATGCAAGTTTTAAACTCCAATTAAAAGGTAAAACTTTTGTAAATAATTAGTCTAGTTTGTATTGAATAGACATCGACCAACCAAAATAAACAGAATTATCTTGTTTGTTCATATTTAGGTTTACAAAGATTAATTTTGATTAAACTTTTCATGGTCCACTAAAAAAAACAAAATCCTGTACATAAGTAAATCGTTTCATATGAACTGTGCATTACTGTCTAGAGTCTGATGGTGGTCTTCTTTCTGTAGACTGTTCTTAAATAAGATTATATAACCTCAAAAATAATTATCACCATTAAAAATGGGGGAATTCTAATTGTCTATGTTTGGCTATTTTTATGTCTGTCTGTTTGCGGATTATCTCATATACCACTGGATGATTTACACTGAAACTCTCAGAAAGTAATCAATGGATGTACATCTACAACTGATTAACTGTGGCAGCCATCTTGAATTGGTTTGACTCCAAACAAATCAACCCAATTCAATGTGGCTGCCACAGCCAACTCACCTTAGCAAACACAAAAAATGGCTACAGCTCAGTGAATTTTACAGATAAAGAGCAAAGGGTTGAAGTGGTGGTAGCTGAGAGTCATCCACAAAACATACTCTGAGCTCTAACAATTCATGCAAGATCTTTGTTTATAAGTTTGGCATGAAAGTTGATGGACGATATTCCTTCCTTCCAAAGATGTTACTTTTGTTTCCCCAAGTTACTGGGTATCAACTCTGTGTTAGTCAACTGTGCCACCATGTGAATGAAACTTTGTTAATTACCTTTTTTTGTAATTACATACAGCAATTTTCATTACTGATCAAAACACACTTTTAGACTAGTTTTACTTATTATACCAACACACTTTATTTCAAATTACTGCTACCTTTTTTTTTGTAGTAAGCAAATCAATTATTATTTGACCATTATTACTGTAATTTCTTTTGACTTTCAGACTTCCTTCCAATCCACCAATTCCCATGCAAGACTGGACCATTATAATAATTACAGATATCCTAAAAGGTTCTTTTAAGCATGGCGCTCTAAAAACGGTGCAGTTTAACTGGACTTGTCGGGTTATGTGTTAGAGGACTGAAGTCATTTTAGTTACAAAGAAGCTCCTTTTGGTTTAGAAAGTTTTTTTTTTATTATTATTATTCTGTTAAACAATAGTGTGGTTATTGGTTTGATTGATCACCAACAGAAAGTTTTTTCCACGAAGGCCCCAGTTTACACGACTTTGTTTTAAAGTAAAATCTGAACAGTTCTGTTGCGTTTCAGCCTTTCGTTTACATGACAACATCGATTAGGTCCTCTGACGCTAAAACGTTTTAAATCCAGGTCTCCAGATTTATAATTGAAAGTAACGTGTAGCAGCAACCCAACCTCATTGTCGGTATGTAAGCTGCATCTCATATGTAACTCTTCTTGAAATACAAAAATCACAGTGCCAGCCATTGACCTGGCATGGAAACTACAGCAGGTTCAACGTCCTTTGTGGTCTCGTCTAAACAGCGTTTGCAATCACAGCAATACCATGTGAACTTGTAACATTTTACAATTAGCATGTCAAAAACTATAACATTTCCAGGCGATTGTTTATGTTTAAACGGGACCTAAGTTGAGGCAGAAACTCTGCAGCAGTATCCTGTAACTGACTTGCAGTCTGCCACACACTTTGGAAATACTTGGCTGGTTTGTGGTAATTGCTGCAGGAAATAATTGCATTATCAGTAACTTAATTTAACTCTCACATGTCTGTAAGGAAGTGAGCAGCAAGGTCGATAACTATCAGATGTATTGTTTTTTGTAGATTGCTCATTGTAGGCAATTTCAATTACAGGATGCCAGACTCCACTATTACCAATCAAAAATTAAACACATAGAGGAGCATTTACAGTTCTGGCTGGAAAATGAAAATATTTAACAGCTAAATGAGTTTGACTGAAGACTTTTATTAGTATAAGTGTCTCGAGTTTTCTTTGTAAATGTAATTTAATTAAATGATTGGCAGATATTTACCCACTGAATATCCATGGTTGGATGTTACTGTATCTCACCATCAAGGGATCCTGCAGAAAGCTACACGTCAGTGGGTCTAATCATCAGAACTTCCTTCTAATGCTGTGCAAGTATTTAGTATGGATGCCTGCTGACGTCCTTTATTTATTATTTGAATCCCATCCCACCCCATCCAGAATTTATAGTTGAGATTTGTGACAGTTTGTTCTCTCACTCTGCCACCAATCTTCAACCATCACATCCAATAACTCAGGGCTCCCTAAATGGTGTTTAAACCAATCAACAGACTTACTTCAAAATGACGACTGACTGCTACTCTTAAAGGTTAAAATAAAGTGACCTATTAGCTGCTGATTGCTTAATAAAAGGAAAGTATAATTTGCGGAGAACAAATGTCACTGTCAGGCCTTGTTCTGCCACTTTAATATTGCCTATTCTTCCAAAGTCAGCCCACGATAAAATGCACCCAACTGTGATCATCTGCTCACATGACTTCAAACCAAATAGGAAGAAGAAACAGTATGTGTGGACTAGACTGACAACAGGTCCATCTGAAAACAGAATTCCAACACTTAAATATGAATTTCTGCAGATCAATATTTTTCAGGTGAACTTTGTCACTGTTAGGATCATTTGCATTTATTTCCCACTCATTTTAAAACTTTAAAGATTTAGATAAAGCAGAACTAAATATGCCTTCTAAGTTTTTCCCACACTGGAACAATATTAAGCACACAGCTATTGAAAAATAGAGAAAATTGGCATGTATATATTCAGAAAAAAAAGGGGAGTTTTTGTGACCAAGATCACCAGTAACTGATATTTGAATATGAATGCTTTAAAAATGCAACCACATCACATCTGCAGTTGTACGAATGTCATAATGATAAAGTCTAGTTATTTTGAAAAGACTGTATGTGTAGGGATCTGGAGTTTTTAGCCCTGCCTTGGGGCGGCTTCTCTAGTTCCTATTTTCACAGGTGATCCAGATCAGGATAATGAAGACTGCCAGTACTTAAACCTCCAGTTGAGACAAGACCTTCGCTGGAGCATCGAACCTCCTGGGTTAGATTTGTCACTGTGAGCAAGAATTGTGTAACTATATAAGAAGAAGAAACTGTTATCAAAATATGGGAATTTCAGAGCTTTTATACTAGCTGCACTGTGGTTCACTCAATACACTTTTTTTTATTGGACAAGCTAAGAACTGTGGGCTGGTCTGCACCAAAATGACAAATGATACTCCTTAAATGTGTAAATGTCAAATGTGGACGTGCTTATTTTGCTATTACATGTTCATTTGTGAGGCTTTTTACTTCATTTAAGACAGCTCATATGAGCTACTGTATCTTTTGTGCGCCACACAGGAGACACCTCCACTTGCTGGAACTTTTTTGCTCAGAATAAATTTTTTCACAAGTTGCTTTTACTTGAGTAGATTTAAACACAGGCAACTTGATTGCATTTGAGTCAATTTTTCTCAGAGTATGTGAATCTGTTATTTTAGTACTTTTTCCACGTCTGCCTGTGATACACAGGTGACCGGTCCAAGGTTTCCCCTGCCTTTCTCAAAATGACTGCTGCAGAACGGAACTAGCTCCCTGCAACCCTGAACAGGATCATGATTTTATAGGAAACAAATTGATGGGGGGGAAAAAAAACTGCATTTGACTAGCAGGCACCATGCCACAAAGTAAGTTTACAGGTTTAATATGTAGTCGGAGAAGACAGGGAATGAGAGCATAAATGGATCTGAACATTGAGTCTCATGGTTGGTGATTAAAAAGAAGAAGGAGGGTCAAAGTGGGGATGTTGTCTCAGTGGGAAAATATCCCGAGCAGCTTAGGACCCCCCAGATGGATAAAATGGATATTGGTAGAGATGAGGTAAGGGATGAAGGATGAGAACAATGATTTGATGGATTGGACTGTACTGAGATAAATCTGTCCAACTGAAATTGTTCGTGGCTGGATCTGGATTGGACCCGCCCTGAATAGGCCTCTGGAGTATCTTTGCTGAACATGAGCGTCATACGAACAACCTGAAATAAACGAAAAAGAGTATCTGAATGAGAGACATGGAAGGAGATCTTATTGAGGGATAAGGATGAAAAGTGATAAGGATAAAGGATGAAGAGGATGAGTGAGGTAACAAGGGGTCATAGGGAGGGCTGAGGAAAAGAGTGGGAGAAGAAAGAAAGGGTGAGGAAAAGGAAGAATGGATGAGGTGAAGGAAGGGTAGGGTCAAGAATATGAGACAAACTGTTTTAAAAGGGTGAGCAGGCTATAAGAAGGCCTGCCGGGTGATTAGAGGTGTAGTAGAGTTAATCAAAATTAACATTTAAAAGTGCTGCTCCGTCTGCTAAAAATGACTTAAATTATAAAGAATACATTTAATTTAACAAATTCATGCTAATAATAAAGATTTCACAGCCAGATATGTCTGATGGTAAGTGTTATAATTTATCATTCAACCCCGCTTGACCTGAACTGTTTTTTTTCTTTCCTTTTCTTAACAAATTTATTGTTTTGAATAATAATAAGATTGTTATATAAGTTCCTTCATATTATATTGACATGTTGGATTGTCTGCAGTGGGTGTGTATAATTATTTGTCCTTTTCTGAGTGGCAGCTTTTTTTTATTTTCAGGACATTTATTTTCATCTTAGTAAAGAAATTTTAAAACTTTCAAGAATTGTCTGCTTTATAGGAAAATAATGATTAAATTAAACATACATGGCTGAAAAAAAGCTTTCCATATATGAAACTTTTGAAACAAACAATTGTGTTTGATCATATGGACTCAAAATGGAAAGGTTTTGTGAAACAATGATGTAGCAGCCTACCTTGTGCCTTATCTTTTCTTTTTTTTTCATCTATAAAATAAGGTATATTGTAAAAAAAAACTATTTAAAAAGATATCTGTGGTAGTGTAGATGGAGTCTCTGTTTACCATGAATGCATTGGCTTGTGTTTGCTGTTTGTTAGTAACTGATTTGATGTTTCAAGAACTGACGTATTAACATGTAGCACTGGTAAACTCTCAGGAAACATGGACAGAAACTCACAGCTAAACGCTGAATGTCCAGTGTTGTCTTGAGCCCCTCCTTTTTTATACTTTACACTCTGTCTGCAGTTTCTGATATGCATAGTCATGACAATAAAGGAAAGAAATAAATTAACTTTTCTTATGTTTGGGTTTCATTTTACTCCTGCTTATATCTTAGATATCTACCTCTTTTGCCCATCAGGATCTGATGTCTTATTCATGGCAATATTTGAGCTTTGCACAACTAGATGTTGTGCTCCCACATACAAACAACCTTCCTGTTGACATAGTTATGCATCCTAACAGATTTTATATACGAAATACCAACTAAAATCTCTTGAGTTGCACAACCTCCAAATGAGGCTAGAACAATGTTTTTTTAAACCAGTGTTTCAATGATAATAAAATATATATATATATATATATATATATATATATAAATACAGATATGACTGGAGCTATTACAACAGACTGCTACAAGTGAAAATTCATTTGGGAACATTTAGGAGGATCTGTTAACACATATTGCAAATCCCTGGAATAAAATGGACGATGTACAATTTATGTGAACATTTTGTATTAGTGATAAAAGAAATGTTTCACGCTTTCTGCGTCACAACCGAACAGCCTCTGAATTTCTCATTGTGAGATGGGGTGAACTGGGATCAGCCTCCTTGTGTGTTCGTGTCACACCTCATCTGTAGGCTTGGCCGGAGGCAACAACATGTTTTCTGCAAAACATGACGAGAGGAGAACGCTGACGCTTATGCAGATGTGAGAAGCAGCACACAGACCTTTTCTTTAACCTTCCATTTTTCTGCTTGGGGTAATTTTATTTATGTGTAAATAAAAAAAAGTATTACATCAAGTTCTCCTACATTATGTAGTATCTTTGCTATTCATCCATAGGGGCATAAATGATCAGTTACACTTAGTGTTGTTTAGGATTCTATTTTTTTATGCAACTCTGCCACTTAGAGGAAAATTGTTTTTACAGTCTTTCAGGCAGATATTGAGAGTGGAATACAGTAGGAGCTACACCGATCAAATACCTTAGAAAGGATGCTATTTCATTTAAAAAAAAACCTTGGACCAAAGGTCGAGGATGTACTTTCTGTTTTATTTACTGTTTTTATTTAATTTCAAACCAGGTATCTTTTTGTCATCTTCTGTGCTTTATGGAAAGACTGAACTGGCATAGCAGGTTAAGTCAACCCGCCACTGTTACACCTCTGAGCTGCCAAGCGAGGTAGTCACAGAGTCAAAATGGTCAATATATGAAAGCTGGTACTACAGCTAGGGGGTGTGATGTAGCGATGACAGACAGCCGAAGGACTTAGAATGAGACTGTGTGTAGCGCTACGTGTAAGTTCTGTTGAGTACACCTCCTGTGGTCTCCATGATGTCAGGTTCATTTATGGAGGCTCATATTGTCACACAATACAGCCTGCACCGATGGAGATTCCTGAACAGCCTGAGGCAGCTTGAAAAAAGATCTTGTTTTAGGGGCCACATTGCTCAACTGTTTTGTGAAGAGGACTATGGACATGTGAAAAGCAGAGTACAAACAAAAAATACAAGTACAATACAATACAAAACACAAAAAGAAAAAAAAATGTAACCAGACACACAAAGGCCAGACAGCAAGTTATTGGAGAAAGTAGACAATGTGGTAGAGGACAACTGAAACCCAAGTAGTATTTATAAAAATGGACAAAAAGCAAAAATATGAGAAATTATGTCACTTTCTAGTTGAAACTATATATATATATATATATATATATATATATATATATATATATATATATATAGAGAGAGAGAGAGAGAGAGAGAGAATTAGCACTTTATGCCCCACTGCCCAGTTTAAGACTTAGAAATTTAGGGGCTTAGGTATATTACAAATTGCTATCAGAAGTCATGCCAGTGTAGCAGTATGGCCTGGGGACCATGAATGCGCCACATAAGTGCCTGTTTCCCATTGGCTCTGGAGCCTGCTGACATCATATAAAGGCGCCTCACTGACCCATCTGACATCACATTGTTTGCTTTCTGGTCTAATTTCTGCATCGGTCGGTGCTGTACATTGGCTGCGCACAAATGCGCTCGTGAATGCTACATGAAGGACACGCGATCTCTCCTGGTAGGAAGTTTCTCCCATTTTTGGTGCGTTAGTTAGCTTAGCTTTAGCTTAACCTCCATTGTTTTAATAGGTTTCCCGTAGCATTTGCCTGGTCTCCCCTGTTATAGGAGCTACATTTCTTGGGCTCAAGTGGTAAGTTTAATGTCCATTTTTCTCGGTTTTAAATTGAACTTTTTAACATTATTTATTCTTGTTCAGACGCTGCTGTTTGCCCTTTGTGGGCTTCTTGCCCGTCGACCCACATCGGATTTGTTTGTGACGCCCAGCTTCAGCTGACGCTTGCGCTGGTGCTGCTCTGCGTGCGTCCCGTTTCCTTCTGTGGCCCTGTTGATTCATCTCGGCTTCAGGACGGAACATTGAATGCACTAAACTTACTGCTGCTGGGCCACCTGTTGCAGTCTGGACCTAATTGTTTTAACCTGGGTATATGTGTGTATGCAAATTGAACGTGTTCTAATTTATTTTGTGTTTGTGACAGGGCCGTAGCCAGCTCTTGGTGTTGGTGGTGGATTCTTCAGGTGGTGGTCCTTCTTCTGGTTTGTGGTGCACTATTTTTATTTGATGCTGTTTTGTTTAGGCCACTACTCTGTTCTCCCTGCAATCCCAGAGTTGAGCTGTTAAACTGTCTAGCGTGTGTGAATGATTGTGGTTTTTAACATAATTTATATTTTTAATCAGAAACAGACATAACAATAAAATTATTTTTAAACTGCAGGAAATTGTCTGGCCTTGTCTGTAATGAGTCTGCGTGCCTTAAAGGTAATTTTAAAGTGGGGCTGTTGCAATAAATTTTAAACATTTTCTGCGACACACGTGCTGCCACACCAGTATTTTCAGAGATATCTATCCCTATGCTTTGACTCTACTATCATTTACAGTAAAACACATTTGCTTTTTCTTATAAAAAAGGCCTTTATCCTTTTTACACTGAGCTAAAGAAGCAGACTTGTTAGAAAGAGCTCTTTAGATAAATTTCATTTAAAACCCAAAAGGAATTTGTACTTTCACATGGTTTCACCTCAGCCAAGGAATACATTTCCTTTGTTTGTAGACTGCATTTGATGCTTGTAAAAAGCAGATGAAGAGCTTTTTAAACAGACAAGCTATTAGTTGGAGTGCTTTTATGACATTGCATTTATTTGGTTTGTCTGTTATGGTGTTTTGCCCTTCATTATTTATTTGTATTTTATAATAAAGCCACTTTATTTGAGAAAGTTGTTGTATAAATACACTTTACTTATTTAGTTACTATAACCCATCCCGACTGCAGGTGTAAGACACATATTGAGCCGTTGCAACTTGTGATGTCTCATTAACTTGACACATCAGTTGGTCACAAAGGACTACCTGTGAGGCTTACATTTGAAGTTGTTTGGAAAAGGGCAGGAGCTTTTAAACACTGCGGGAAATTTAGAAAATGCCACTGCTGACTGTTGTAACGCCTAAATCCAAGATGTGGCTGCCATTCGAGGACCTTTACTGGTCTTAAACGCTTTCTCTTGGCCATAAACACAGAACTTCAATCCTGAGTTCATGTTCTTGCGAATCTTGAGGGAATCCTGTTGCCATGCAACATAAATGACTTTCTTCTCAGGAGGGTTGGAGAAGTAGGGTGACGTTAGGAGGGAGTCAGGAAGCTCACAGACGGAGGATGTTGAGAGATTGGATTGGTAAACAACACATGGGTCTTTGACACAGGAGGCAACTGTTACATAATGGCAATAAGAACAGATTTATTTTCTTATCTCCATGCACAAAACCAACATCTTTAACTGCTCCTAAAAATGTGTTTTAACCAAAGTCTCTTTCCTTAAACCCAGTCAGGTAGTTCTAATGTTCAATACAACAAACACTAGCACATTATACATACGATGGTAAGATGATTTTTCTAATAGTTTTCTACAGACTTGCCTATATGTCAGAATACTAGCAGAACATCACTCATTGTTGAAATGACTTTTGTCATAGTGGCAACTAATTTAAAGAAACATTTGCAGCAACATCAGTTTTAGAACTCACACACCCTACAGTATTTATCTGCCAAAATAGGTGCCACGTGCCAAAAATCAATAATCAGTTGGAATTATGACATTAAAGAACAAGAATTGACAGACATAAAGTTAATTTGTATTTCTAAACATAGTTAGGATGGTTTTTACTTATTGTCTCTCCCACAATGTCTGTTACAATTACATGCACATGGGCAGTTATGCAAAGTCGGTGATGATGTTATTTAGTACCTTCTGGTGACTTTTAGGCCAAGCAGTAGCTATTTTCCAAGTGTTGGCAACAGAACACAGCCTTCGTTCTTTAACTTCCTGTAGCAGCTATCTCTGCTACAATGCTAATGCTACCCTAAACAAAACCAATAAGTGAAGACTCTATTTTTGCGGCATGGTTTTTATTTCCATTTTCCACTATACTTATGCTACAGCTATGTTTTGTTAGCATCTCCACTTAAAAATGTTAAAGTTGTCTTTGCTGTTACTTGTATAAAGTCACTGTTAAGTTGTGTTTGGTAGGCTATGGTGGGTAAAGGATAATTCAGTCCAATTTCAAACTAAGATGATTCATAGTTTTAGTTTACCAGTTAAAAGTTGTGGTCAAAATTGGTTTGTTATAATTGGTTTGCTTATATTGCTTCCATGGCATTGGAGTTCAAACTAAGAAGTAGTCCTATAATCACTAACATGCTGGCGATCCTATCTATTTAGTGTTAAATGTTACCGTGGGTAAACTTATCCTTTAATCTACTGTAAAAGTCTAAAAACCCTGGTGAGATATCAGTGCAAGAGGTTTGTACAAGGCAGAATTTGCCCTCAGGGTCTTGCGTTTAGAGTATGGGATGCAGAAAGAGTTCAGCTGCATGAGACAATGTGAGAAACTACGGCATTCTCACATCCAATAATATGTGGAAGGAAAAGTAATCCAACTGTGGTAATGAGATTCCGGCAGCAACAGGGCGCGTCTGAATGTCAGACTGACATATTACTGAATTGGCGGGGAGGAGGAGGGGGGTGGGGGTATCCACTGAAGGTTACTGAATGCTAAACAAAATTTTCAATGCTCAGCATGGCTTACTCATCAGGCTGTTACAGTTGTTCAGCTACTCGCACAGTCAATCCCAGCAGAGCATCTAATGTGGTCGTCATGGAGACCATCTCATGCCTATATACCAGGCATTGATATGCCACCCCTTATCTCAATTGTGTCTGGATGCGATTTATCCAGATTACCTTTGTACCTGACATTAATATCTGTAGAATTCTCACCAAAATCAGATTGCTTCCCCCCCCCCATTACAAAATATGTACGCCTCTCCCGTCTTCTTCGTCTTCTTTCTGTTCATCTCATCATCAAATCTTTCACAATGATGAGTTCTGTCACAGGATACATTTTTCGAATGGCCAGTATTATTATGCTTTGAGGCAGGATGTTCCAACCTGAGAGAGATGACTGTAGTGATCAAAGTTCGGCAAAGCAAAATTCATTTTGTTTAGAAACTGGCTTCATAACACCTTTTAGTGTTGTGACAGAAAAAGCCCGCCTGAAGGCAAACTATTACTTTCCTAAAAAATTACCCGTGTTTGGCGTTATTACGAGCCTTTTTTTCCACACAAAGACTTTCTGAAAACACTCAATCTGTAGTGTGGCAGTCTTATAAACCACTTCACATGAGAAAAACAATCTTGAGCATTTTAACTGAAGCTTTATTATTTGAGAAGAAAAAAAAACCCATCCACGGGCTGCTTTTCCTGTCTCTGTGAAAAAAAAGACTCCTCCACACACACACACACATACACTGTTTCCCTTGCAGTGAAATTATTTGACAGAAAATGCTAGATATACACTCTGAACCCTCTGTCATTTTAATAGTTTCAACAGTGGACACCGTTTTATAGGGATGTATTTACTGCTTGGGGGACTCGGAACAAGAGGGAACAGCCTTTTATGGGCAAATCAAAGAGCACTTCTTGTCTTCCACATAACGTGTCTGAAACCAAAGGAAAAAAATAATAAATACAGAAAACTGAATTTCTTCTGGCATGATAAGAGGTGACAGGAATACAACACGTGCCTCGTGTTGTTTTTTTTTTTTTTTCCCAGTTCAAAGAGGACACAGAATCAGGACAAACAGGGTGGGGGAACAAAACGCATGCTTTGCAAACCCATCAAGGTTACAAAAACACCTAAAACCTGGGGACAGGCTGAGGCAGCCGCCTTAGAAGGCAAAAAGCAGAAGGAATAGGGAAATTAAACGAGCGAATTGAAACCCAGTGCAAGCTTCAGTGGGTTTTCTGTTATATGTCTGTATTTCTTACACTAGCGCAGAAATTGGCGTGTCTTTGTTTGCTTCTTTGTCGACTTAAATGTTGAAAATAATAGAAGCAGAGAGCGAGGCAGAAGCAAACACACACACACATCTTTAATTCTGAGCTTCAAATCATTTCCTCCAGCACCAGCAAGCACATGCATGACTTGGCATCAACTAGCCTACAGAAATGCATGCAACCTGATTATTTAATTAGATATTCTTTTAGATGAGTTGCTCCATACGGATCACGGCATGCGGATGCAATACAAGTCAGGCCTCACAAGCACAAGCTCTTCTGATAAAGAAAAGCCATTCAGAAGTTAATGAGTTGAGCTGAGTTAATTAATCTCTCTAAAGATACAAACACACACACACACACACACACACACACACACACACACACACACACACACACACACACACACACACACACACAGAGAACAGCATACGAGCACTTGGGCTCACCAAACAAACTTTTTTCTTTTTTTTCAGTTTTAGCTGCACTGATATTTATGTAAACAGCCATAAACGTCAGGACTTCTAAAGAGTGCTTGCGTTTAACGCGAAGCAAAAGATGGGGAACCCAACACTCTCAAGATTTAGAATCATTATTGATGCTTTAGCGTTGCAGAGATAAGCAGAAGTGCAGGCAGAGGAGGGGATGAACAGAAGCTAGCAGTAATCTAACATGCAGATACAAGCGTTTTGAGCTCTCTGCTCTACCCGAGGCAGGCTTCTGCCTCCCTGCTGCATGGGATTATTTCCAGAAATTGTTGACTGCAAGAGACGATTATATTGCAAAGGTGTACATGTTTATGACATTCAAGCTTTAGACAATCTTCAGGCTTTTTGCAAGCACACATACAGACAAAAAAAAAGAGAGTGACTGAAATATAATAAATGTGCAGAGACCTTTCGACTGCTATCAAACAGGTGTTCTGCTTGGCAATGAAAATAAAAGCAACTATAACTTTCTAGAATGCATAATAATACAGAGCTGAGCCAACTGATGTTTCATCGAGATAACAGAATGAGAACAGCTGATGTCAATTAGATGTGGAGGCAATCTTGGATTGGATTGGAAATAGGAAATATTTTAGTAACATACAGTCACACAAGACATCACCACTTGCCTTTGCCAAACCTGAATGCACATATGAAAGTTCAGTGAGGTAAAACAGAAATGGTAGCTTTCAAAGATGCATAAAATTAAGTTCTTAAGTTTAGTTATTAAATACATAAATATAACATGTATAATTCTAAGAATTTCTCTAAACACATAAAACAACAAATGTTCCTGAATAGGGAGCTTCAGGTTTAAGACCTGTTTGGACACCAGCTTTCAGCAGAAGGAAAAAAAAAATAAAATAGTGGAACTTGGAAAAAAAAAAAAAAAAAAAAAAAATCAGTTTAAATTTTTACTGCAGTGTTTGTAAAATCCAGCTTCGGGTGCCACAGCACCCCTGATGTTTTTCCATCACCGCTGCATTGTTACTTTCAAACACGGGCTTTTCTTAAATCACTCCTCCTTTTATAGTGGGGTTTACATGAGCAGTGTCTTCATGAAAACCTTCATTTTGTTAGACTTCAGCCACTTTGTTTGGTGATCATTTGTACTTTCACCTGCTGAGCACATGAGAGACTGATGTTCTCCTATTGAACACTGCAGGCGTTTTGTAGAAAACAGTGAGCCTCTGCCTCTGAGCCACTTCCACTGAAACAGGACTGTAAACCTGGACTTTTTTCCATTTGTACCATTACAGGTGTATTATTAACACTGTGATGTAAAAAATATAAACATATATATTACACATATGTAATTTAAGATGTAATAAAACAAAATGCATACAAAATATAGCTAATTGTCTGAACACAAAGAAAAATTATACCAGAGGGTACAATTTTTTGTTGTCTTCTATTGCTTATTGCATGCTTTTATTATTTAGGATTTAATTTACCTTCTTTTAATTTGAAATAATTGGCTTTAGTGGTTTAAGATCATTTTGCTTTAACGCTAATGACTCAAGTGTGGCAGAAGGTTGTACTATAAAATGAGATTATTGGCTTAAATTGATATAAATATGAGAGTTTTCAGTATCTTAGAGAAGCAGTTTAATCCTGACTACATCTTTATGGTAACATATGCAGAACTCATAACCTAATCCAGAGAAGGCTTTGAATTCAGAGTTGAGAAAACAGCAAAAAACTAAGCAAACAGTGTTGTGCAAAAGTATGCAGGTTAACATTTAGCATTTTTTTTTCACACTCATAAGTTGTTTTTGAGAAAGAGTTGATTTTTTTTTAGCCTGAGAAATGATATACGTGAAAAACCAGCCCTTGTTTGGATAGCCATTAGTGTAGCCTGGATGAAGAATTTTGCTCTTTTTCTCCAAACTCAATGCTTTATGATGAATGTCTTGGCCGATAAGGTAAACTTTTATACTAGATGTGCTGATCAGGTGGACCGATACATTCGCAGCCTCAGCACCATGGTTGTAGCCACGGTTTATGCTCAGCACACACACATTTGCATAGTAACGTGAATATTGTTTGACTGAAAAACAGCAACAAACCAAACAAATGGTGTTCTGCAAAAGTTTGAGTTACAGTCACCCAACAACCAGCTACTGTATGTTTGAGTTCACTGACTTTTGTTCTTTGAGCTCTGCTGACAAAAGAAAAACAGGAGCTCATATTATCCAAAAGAAATGTGTGCCAGCTATAAACACTCTGCAAGCCTAAAATTACTCTTTGGACACATTCCAGCTTAAGACACAGGACTAGAGGCTATCCGAATCTTTCCTGCAAGCAGATTCCCAGGAGGTCTAGAGGACCGCAGCTATTATTGGAGGTTCCGCACCCATCTGTGGGAACTCTTCACCAATGAAGGGGACAATAACAAGATTCAATGCTCTCCTGGACCCTGGACCAACTCTGCAACAGTGTAACATAGGAATGTTAAACTTCCCACCTGGACACCTCATGGATCAAGGATGATGCCTATTGATTTCAAGGCCATGGTGTTAAAGGTCAAGGTCACAGGTGACCCCACAGGTCTGAGTTGCTCTGAGCTAACAGAGCTAGTAGCAGAATAAAGCAGCTTCCTACCTTTACCTTAAAGTCTCTTAAACATAGCCAGGAGTTTATTTCCTTGTCTTTAGTTGGACTTGAACAAAAGTTGCTGTGGCGATACAGCTGTTAAACACCAGTTAACAGGTGTTTTGCTCCCGTAGACTAAGTGGTCTAATGAGTTTAAATAATCACTATGGGATTATTTAAAATCAAACTCTTTCTTCGCGACTCGTCATCACTTCTTGCCAGATCATGCACCAGCTGGTTGGTAAGGAACAGACCCAGTCTCTGCAGGTGTTATGGTGCGCTTTTTTGTCTCTTCATGATTTTAATTTACATGTTTATGTTCACATTATTTAACGCATAAAACAGATGGGATCTCAAATGTACCTAAGAGCAATACTTGAAATAAAACATAATGAAGTAAAAGTATAGATTTAAATAATTACAAAAAAGTGCAAAGTACACAAAATTCACACTCAGTTGCAGTAATGCAGGTAAATGTAATTTGCTACTTTCCACCCCTGTTTTCAATACTTTAATTTTGGTTTATGCTCTTCTTGTTCATTGTTACAAATGTTTATATGAACTTACATAATATCCTAATAAAAAAAAGATGAATATGCTTAGAAACCTGAATCCTCTCACAAACTTGTATTCCCTTCTTTGTGTCATCCAGTAAGCTAGTACTTAGGCACACCCGTGTTAATGTAGACCTTTTTTTATACATTTAAGCTGCCTTTTGGACTGGTCGACAGGCTCATGGGTCATGACTCCCATAGAAACCAGAGACCTAAACCCACATGGTATTCTTCTAGGTATACAAAACAGTTTTACCCTTGTTGTTAGGACTTAGACAATGTTGAGACTTCTAGTCTTTTTTCAACAAGAAATGTAGCTTCATAAGAATGCACTTTTATATTTAAACTGTTCCTAATCTTCATTTTAGCTCTCTTTATTCCTTATGGACAAGTGTGGTGAGTATAAACGAACAGGTTCAACTACTCCTCTTCTCATAAGTCTCATAAGTATTATTATAGAGATTGACCACCCACCTTTGACCAGACTCTGATTTCACTGTTTCAACTCTTTGAACAGTCTGTTTGTGTGTTAACAGTCTATTTCTTATCCTCGTCTGCATATTGGATTCCTATTTGTTGCCTCATTTTCTTTGTTTTTCAGTGCTTTTTTTTTCAATAATACAAAAGTTTTTGATTTAGTCAACTTAATTTTTACTTCGCATTTATTTAGCAGTCATCCAAAGCAGCTTACAAGGTAGGAAAACATTAGTGGGTGGTGGGCAATGTGATTGAATGTCTTGCCCTAGAACACATCCACACGTGCATGTGGGAGGTTGGGAGCCATCATTTCTGAGCTACAATGGTTTTTGTTTGACTTTTTGTTCTTTAAATGAATTCATTTATCTGTTACAAATCCCGATGGTCATTTGCTTTACTGGCTCAGAGCTATTTGTTCAATGTGGAAGTGATCATCAGTGGTCATTATGATGCTCATTTGAGAGTCTTAAAATTTGTTTCATACTAAAACAAGAGACCACATCAAAGTCTCCAGTTAATATCTCACAAAGCAAATCAGATCTGCTTTTGGACCATAGTTCTGATGTTTCTGTGTAACTTCTCTGTGTTTTTAGTCTCATGCAATGGAGAAAGTTGTCATTTTCCTTAAAGGTTTTCCATATTTATTAAATTCAAACAAGAAAGGAAATAGCAACAGCTGCCTGTTGAAATACCATCTTAATATATGCATTATTTTTGAATAAATGTTTTCATTCTGACACTGTGAGACTGTAGTGCCTTTTTTATATCCATAAGTACAGAATCCAATGAATAAATGAATACAACATGTGAAAACATGTTTTGCTCTTGTGTTGTAGGAAATGAAAGTACTTAGCTATTTTCTTTGTGAGAGAAACAAGAAATCTAGCCTTTTGATTTAAAGTCTGAGAACAAATGAAAAAGTGCCAGCGCACAGCTGTGTCTAATTTGTAAGGTCTAAATTGGGAGAGTAAACTGAAATGGAATTACTGCACTGACCTGAATGATCTAATTTGATCTTTATGGCATTAATTTATAAGGAGCAGCCACAAACTTTGATTCACTTGGTGTTCCCTGGTCTCACTTCTGCAGCAGGCCTGACAAACATGGAATAGAGTTTCTCTCTCTTAAAAAGTCCCTTGCTTCTAATAACCTGCAGCTAGATGCTGCTGACTCTGTGGCATGGAGTTGGTGAGTTGCTCCATATCTGCACATAATGACTTCCTCACAAGAACCGCTACCATCACCTCAGCAGCATGCTTCTCCAAATCCATAATAACTGGACTGGAAACCTGGTCTAAGTAAAGTGGATGACAGAAGTGAGAACTGTATTGAAAAAAATGAAAATGGAGAATAGAATTGAACATTAGATGTGTGGAAAATATGAAAAATCTAAAAGCTTAGCATTCTTTGGAGGGATATTGCCCATTACCTTTCTTGCCAAAGTTTTAAATTAATAACCTCTTATGTTGACAAATGACTGCGTTTAAGCCATTGTGTCTCATGCAATTTTGCAAGATTCTGCAAGATGTTTTGGTGTTCATAGTATGTGTTGAGGATAGCTCTCAGGTACTACCACATCAATTTTTTAGCTCAATATCTGTAAATTTGACAAAGTTATAGTCACATTTGTGGTGCTAGGGTTGACTAGGTGTAATGGTAATCTTGAATTGGGTTGACTCCAAAGAAGAGTCAATTGTAGAGGCACATCCAATGATTACTTTCTGAGCATTTTATTAATATCTGTCCATTGCTTCATGAGTGGTTCATGTTGCTAACATACAGACAAACAAACCCACACGCATACACACAGGCATAAGCAAAAACATTGCACTCTTGCTGTTGGCAATGGTCAATAAAGATAAAAGGAGCGAGAACAGGAAGTGAGGGACAATGTGAGAGTAAGAGAGAGGAGGCAGCGGGTGTGAATTCATGTGCAGTTTAGAGTTGAGTCTCTGTTCTGAACTCAAACACACACTGATGTCTCAGTCTGAACCATCACAGAGGCCTTTCTCTGCAGGCGTAAAGACCGGCCAGCTGTGAGGAAAGAGGACAGAAACAGGATGTGGGGGAGAGGATGAAGGAGAGGATAGAGTGATCTGAGTTGGACACTGAAGGCAGAGCTGGCACGCGTCCTTTCCTGGCCCTTTTTTTTGCCACTGGGCTCTGCCCTCTCTTCTTAAAAGCCCCTTCTTCCTCTTCTTGGCATCTCCTCAGGACTAATGTCATGGCTGATCCAACACTCTGGTCAATGTGCCACATTAACGCCACCCTTGCGTTTTTGTGTGCACAGCCTAAATGTAACCTGTTTAAAACTTTGATATCATATACCCACCTCTAATCTAACTTACGACCCCAAGCATGACAGATGTAACAATAAAGACAGATTTCATGCTTGCATCTCTGCTACAGACAGTAGTTTCTCAACTACAGTAAAACCTTCACATTACTTCAATAAGCAGACAAGGTTGATGAGACTTGCTTCGAAGAGAGCAGAGCAAGGACCTTATATTATTACACCAAACACTCTAAGGCCAAAAAGGATTTTTATCCTTTTATTGAACTGTCAACACTACAAACAAAAACAAATGTTACAGAAAGATTGAGTACACACTTTGAAAACGTAGGGGGTGGAAATAGTTCTAAAAGACAGACACTTGTGGATAAAGAATTTACCCTGATATGATTTGAACACTGTGACCATGAATTTAGACAGACAACTCCCAGTCAACACTGTCCATCACTTTGTGGTCTTGAAATTTAATTTGACACAAAGTAAATGTTGCATTTTGTTGTTAGTTCATAAAAAAGTTTTGGTTCTTGGTTTTGTATTGACCATCTTCATCTTTTTCCTTCTTGTGTTTACAATTCACATGAGCTTTATGTGCATGTTCCATGTCCTGCTTCCTGTTTCTGGTGTAATATTGTGGCAGCATTACAACACAGCATACAGTCCTGGTAGCATTTAGCATTGTTTTCTGCATCTCTGTGTAGATGTAAACATTTCGAGAAACAGTGCTGCAGTTATTTATCTCTAGAAATTACAAATAAAGATTATTTCAGAGAAAAAATGTGTGGACAAGCCTTCAGTCTTGTTGATTCCTCAGTGGTGATCAAGTGTCATTTACACTCTCATTCATACAGCACTTCTAAGCGTATAGTTCCATACAGACTTCACACTTCTTTTTGAAAAAAATCTTCCATACTAATCAACAGACTGAGGCAAAGTGGAGCTCGGTGTCTTGTAAAATAAGTAAAATACCTTTCTTCAACTCTCAAGCCTGCTGTTTTGAATCTCAAAGTATGTCTCTTAGGCAGCTTGCACATTCAGTCCTTCTGATTTTCACTGCAAGTGTTTAGCTGTGTCCACAATTATAACAAAACAACCCTTGTACATATTTTTCATGGGGTCTCGAACATGATAAAGATTATGTCAGGGTTTAATTCAGAGGTCTGATGGAACAAATGGCATGGAAATCTTACTCACCCCTCAAACAAAACAATTAAATGTTTAGCTAAACTTATTTTTTAGTCTATGCGTATAAAAATGTAGTTTTCAGAGGTGAAAAAGGTTTATGCCAGGAGGAAAAAGCGTGCAGCAGTGGTCTATCTAGGACTGTCTTTGAAAGACTTGAAGATGCTGGACAAGTACTTTAAAACTGATCTATTTGCAGGTGCAAATGTGTATGCATGTACAATTTTTTCAATCTTTAATAAAAATAAAAAAAACATCAAAATGCATGGTTTGATCGGGAATAGTGTGCAATGACTTTTGGTGGAGATGAGATAGGATCTTTGGTCCAGGTGAATGAGATCGAACAATATTTTAACAATGTCTGTCCGATAAAATCTTTTGCCACAAACTGACTGGTATCTCGCTTGTCTTGAGTTTTATGTTTTTTCAGACCTTAGATTAGTGCTTCACTTATATGTAACCTTACCTTTTATTTACCACAGGTCATAAAAAACACTCAACGAAAAGTCAAACAGCTGCAAAGATTTCAACTTAAAAATTACAATAAAAACACTAAATAATATGGAAAAAATATTGGGCTGAGTCTCTGTAGCTGTGACGTGGCTCTGACATGCATTTGAGAATCTGATTCGCAGAAACTCTCAGGACATTAGAGGAAAACTTCTGTGTGTCTTCATCACAGAGGAGCTGGTTCGCCAGCAACTCAATGGGAAATCTCATGGCATTTTAGTTTTGTCACACCTTTAGTAGCAGCACACCATTCGACTTAGACAGAATTTGCAAAAAACTGAAAAATGTCTGCATAAAAAACAATGGGATTTTGGCAACGTAGTTGAGAAAACCCAGCTCTCTTTGGAGCTCTATTCTTCTGTGTGATGATGTCACTAACTTTCGAGCTGTCTAAACTTTCCTACATTTCTGCAAACATTTCTCTTTTTATTCTTACAGACCTTTTGTACAGTTCATATAAAGAGAAGCACCCGACTGATGGGTAGTTTCCACACCACCGTAAAGAAAATAATCAGGCTGGTAGAGATGCACACTATGTCAACCGAGTGGTCTTCACTCCCCTAAGGTCCTCAAATTGAAGCCTTCACATTCACAGGTAATACATTTGGAAAACAGAATTAATGTATGTAAGAGAAAATGATTGATTTCTTTTCACTTACTAAAACACAAGTTGGTCAATCACGGTGTAGTAATCCTAAATGGCAGCTAAATCCTCCAATAAACTGGTAAGAGGCATCTAGTGTATGTATAATGGATTCTCCATCTGTAGGTAGGATGCAGCAAAATGAGAAAAACATCAATTGATTTCCTGTTTTCAAAACAGCATTGTTATGCTGAAAAGGTTTCTGGCCACCTACTGAGCTGAAAATGTCAAGAATGAGCAACTGGAGAGAAATTCATAAATCTTCCTTGCTCTCTCCAACAGCAGCGGCAGCAGCATTACAGTGTCACTTTAGGAAAAAAAAAAGAAAAAAAAGAAATGCAGATCTCCTCGAGGCATGACCTTGTTGTCATTGTGTTGGGCTGTAATGGATGCCGTGTATCGTGCTGTATACAATAAGTCATCGTATGTATGCGCAGATTGTGTTAATGTCACGGAAAACAAATTCATTCTTACAAGAGCACATCTACAGCTGTGAAAGTGTCCCCAAAAATAATACCTTTAGAGTCATGATGCTGTCTCAGAAGGCTGTGTGTGTGTTTGGTGTGTGTGTGTGCACAAGATGACAGCGCAGCGACTCCCAAGGGAAGAGGAACACCAATAGTCATCACTGCAGAGAAATCCGAGGGGACAGTGAGTTGTCACCGTCTCTGTCCCGCTCTGCCTGACAGTCGGGCTGGAGACACACCAACACACACTTCATAAACCTACCTCCCTCTTCTCCCACCCAAGCCTCTCTTCTTACGTCTCTCTCTCTGCCAAGCAAAGTCTTGCCACAGTCTTTCCACATCACACTCACTCATTTTCAATTACCGGGCAGGTAGCTACCGTTCCAAGACAATAGCTCACCAAACTTGATTACCTGTTCCCATGGAGCCACTGGGACAACAGATGAAGTCGGAGGGATCGAACGCAGTGACAGCATGGGCTCATGTTGCTTAGAGACGGACTCATTTATCAAGACGGGCAGAAGCAAGTTAGCGAGGAGAGGATTTTTAATAAAATGCAATTTGGATCAGCTGGATCTAATGTTTTTCTAAACAAAATGCCTTTATGTAGGCTGATAAGACAAGACTAAGAAACAAACAGAACGTGAAGCAAATCATAACTCAAAGACACATCACCTGTAAAAAGTCCTTTCTGTTGATGGTCTCTGTGTCAATGAAGCACTTTTTCAAGTTTGAATGAACAAAGTGGAAAAATGGGGCTCACTTTGCACATGTGCCAGCTGGCTGTTTTTGATGGCCCAAAGTTACTATAAATATCACACAGCTGTGTCTGTTTTTATCTAGTTTGAGTTTAGTTTTTATCTTATTACAGCTTTGTTGTGTCTTGTTTTGTTAATTAATAGTCTCATTTTGTGCTCATTGTGTCTTTTATGGGTCACTGCATCTCTTCATGGTCAGTTTCGGTCTCATTTTGGTCTGTCCATTTTTACAGCTCTTGAAAGCCTTTCAGTGGGTTGGCTATTTTCTGTCTGATGCTGGCCATCTTGAGTAATCATAAACAAAATCGACCATAAATCTAATTTAACCTATTGCTTCTTTGTGAAAGTTTTGCATGTCTTTGTCTTCATTTTAAGAAGGTACTTTTGGTTTATGTAAAGAGCATATGAACAGTCTGTTTCTTACCCGCAGTAGAAAGCAGTGAGAACAATCTCAGATTGCAGAATCAGAAATAAATTCTCATGAATAAATCAAGCTAACAGCTAGCTAGTTTAGGGCTAAATAAGTGTGGGGTTCTAAACCTACTGAAACCTTAACAATTTCAGAGGGGTTCCATTTTGAAACATTATTTTCACAGGGAATGTGTTGCAATGTGCTCTTCCAGCACAGCTAGTCTTCATTGCAAATAACCACAGATTGTTATGTAAATAACTGGTACAAAAGTGACAGCAGTATAAAAGCTGATAAGTATTGCTTTTTTATACTCTGATTTGGTTGAGATGGTTGAAATCTGATCTAAAATCAGCTCCAGTTTGATTAGTTGTTAGCCTGATTCCTTCAAAAGATTTTCTCCCTGAATTTCCAAACTGAAATTGTTGTCAGTGCTGTCTGCTGCAGGTCGGATACTGACTGTTCATAGTATCTCCACAGATACTCTCCATTTTCACAGAGAATGCAATTTCTCTAGTTTTACATATTTTCTCTGTCTTATTGAAACTCTTTTGTGTTTTTTTTATAACTTATCTCTTTGGGAACAGAACAGGGGTTTCTTTAGTGTGCCTGTGCTTGGTGATAATCTAACCATGCTTGTGTGAAAGCACTTTCCTTTCCCAGTGCATTGCTTATTTACATCTCCAGACAGGTAAATGATGATGTCAAAATGCAGCCAGCAGTCACACAGCAAAATGTATAATTTCAGCTTCACTGTAAGAATGTCACCAGACTCCAGCTGTGCCACCGGAAAATCCCTACCTACAGCAATTCCGATCTCAGCAGTAAAATTGACAGAGTCTTGGAAAAGATGTGACATAAAGGTAAGCATTTTTGAAATGTTGAAAATATTTTCATAAACAGATTAAAAGCAACCCGGCATCAGAAGCTGTAAGGCTGAGGAAAAATGTTTCTATAGCAACCTGTAGCACTTTGATCGGTTGCAAAACTCCCGCGTGCTAGCACATACGAACACAGGGTTTCACAAATTCACATGCACACACACACATCTCTCATATTCATCTAACTATAAAAGGTAGGAAACAGCTCACAGGCAGAGGCAAAATCTACTAATTACTGCACAACACCAGCAGGGTCTCTTGCAACAGGGAGATGTGGCTCACATTCCACCAGACAGTTTGTGGGTGGAGGGAGAGATAGACAGAAGGTGAGTTCTCTTTCACCTCATTTGAAAAAAGCTTAATACAAGCCAACAGCTGAGGTTTGTACAGAAGCAAATAACACCATCTGCATCTGAGAAATACACGGCTCTCTTCTGCTCGCTGATATCAATCCTCTTGCCGATACAGACACCAAAGGATCCTCAGTTACAACCAGTAAACAGGGCCTGTAGATTATTGTGCTCCAAAATAATATTAATAATAAAAAATAGAGTTTTGTGGTTGTATGTAGACCTGCCACTGATCTGCTTCATTAATATTGATGCCAGCAATTCCACATGGGTTAAGGGTAGCATGAATATCAAGGATATTCTGCTTTTACCAACCCTATCAAGTCGATTGCAGTTTGCCTTCCTGTCAAAGCACACACACAGCACACACATAAAACAAACACTTATCTCTAGAATATGGCACAAATCCCATGATTACAATGCTCATCACAGTTTGTCTGCGTTCTTAACTGTTAATCGTATGAATTATAATGACTTCATGAATATTTTAAAGAAGGAAAATGAAGCTCATTTAAATCTCAGGTGAAATCTGTCACTATTTTGAGGCAAACTGACCTAAACAATACCTCCCCCCATCTTGCTTTCTGGTCCCTCTTCTCTTATCTAGTAAATGTGTGAGGAATCCACTCAAAAACAGACACTGTCTTACATCTAATAAAGCTCTATATGACACAAAGGAGAAATTAAATTTATGCATGAAGAAATTGTGATTTTTGTTTGCAGTCAGAGAAGCATTGGCCAATCAATATTTGTGGCAGCTTTAGTTACAGTCAGATGCTCATTGTGCGGAGCGAGAACGAAGAGGGATGCATTAGCTGAAATGGGATCTCAAAATCATTGGCTGCTGTCTGTCCACAAGTCAACATTTTATAACTTTTTTTTAAACCTGAGTTTAAATATGGACTTATGCACAGGAATAAATATTGGCCAGAATAACTGCTGTCCACATTTTCATTCTTTTGGCTGTTCTCTTTTCAGGGGTCATCACAGCAAGTCATCCTCCACCATCTAACTCTGTCTTCTGCGTCTGTAACACCCAGCTCAATGCCAGCTGGGCATCACAGGTTCCCAGACAACAAGGAGGAAAACAGTTAAACAGCACCAAGGGAGGACAGTTCAATCACGCACAATTTTTATTCCCCAAAAGGGGTAAAAATGCTCCGTTTTCTGTTTAAATGAGAGTAAAAACACAATAAAAAAATATTAAAATGTTCCAGTCCTGAACAAGCTAAAATGGTCCTACAAGGGCAACATCCACGGAATCCGATTGGGACAGCGAATCCTGCGCTCCGTCCAGTCTGACGTCACAGCCCCGATTCCACCGCCTCCTGCGAAAGTTGCAGCTCACTCCAGTCGCTCCACGCAAAGCGTCACCCCCCAGGCATCCTGTTGGGACAAAACACCTGGGCCAGAATAGCGATCACCAAGAGGCGGATGTCCTATTTACACTATAAAGGGTCCCTGCAGACAATCAGTGGAACGTTACTTACGGACCAGGGCAGAGTTCCCCCTCTGCCCGCTGTCGATCCGACACGTCGTCCCACTGATTGGATCCTTCGGTGCAAACCACTTGCTCGCTCGGGGCCGCAGCCCCCTGCAACGAGCCCCCTGCAACGAGCCCCCTTCCCGGTTGCCTCTCCCCCTCTCAATGTGAAGTCCTCTGCCCTTTAAAATCCACCGCCAACGTCTGGCAGGTCCCGGATACGCTGCCTCTCGGCACGCCCACCCCGCACAGGTGGCTGGCATCAGCAGTTTAGCCCTCAGTCCACAGTGGATAAAAAAATACAAACATGCAAATAGAAAAATACAAACATGCAAATGGATAGGAAAAATAAAAACATGCAACAAAAACACCCAACAATAAAAACCACACTTTAAAAAGTAAAAGCAGATTTCCACTGTGCGACACGTCCTCTGTCCTCGCTCCAACTATTTCCATGTCCTCTCTAACTGCATCCATATATTTTGTTTTTGGCTTTCCTCTTTGTCTTTTAACTGTCCACATTTTCATTCACTATCACAAATTCCAGGAAACATTGGTTGTTGCTCTAAAATGGCCAAGTTAATAGGAGATAGACTTTGGTGCAATGCTAGATGGCATCTGCATGTGGGTTCCCACCATGCAAAGCACATGAACTCTGAAAGTGTGGAAGTATGATTTTATGTTCCTTTGGTGAGACCTTTGACTATGTCCATCTTACCAACTGGAGTTATTTGTCTTTCATTTTGACATAAAACAACAATTTTATGGATGGAAATGTAAGCTCTAAATAATTTGTTGACTTAAATTATTTTAATTGCAGACATATCAGGTCATTGGTCAGGGAAAGGTCAAACCTCATCACCCATTGAAACCGATTAGAGACAAGTTAGAGTCAAAGTTGAGCTGTAGATTGAGTGTAATGAGTTCATTCTCGGGTCTGATGTCAGGCAACATTTAGAGGCGACACTGTTGACAATTTAATTAAATCTGCAGAGACGCACCATCCCATCTGCTTGGCACTTAGTGAGACAGCCGGGGTCTTTATTGTGTGTGTGTGTGTGTGTGTATTTTTAACAGGACAATAACCCAAAAAACACATTAAAGAAAACCAAGAAGCTGAGAGATGAGGTCACTGGAACCAGACATTCAAGTTGGAAACCAGCTTTGGGTAGCAAGTTTTCTGATTCTGTGTTTTTATTCTTTATATCAAACTGGTCAAACATTATGGTCAGGCTCAGAATACACTCCATCATGTTAATCAGGCATATTGTTGTACAACTACAATATATTAACTCAATATTCTGTACCTAGACAATTCAAAAAGCTATCTACAACAGATAAGATAATAATTGTTCATAATCTTTCCAATGAACCCCACTTCCAAAAAATCTGAAGTATCCCTTTCAGCCTGCCCTGCATACCACAGCAGAATGAAAGACTTTCCAGCCTTTTTGGATATTCAACGCTGATGCTCAGCCTTAAGTCAGGTAGGAATAAATTGCTCATAATACCATCCTTGCATGGATATCCGTTTTGTTTCTTCGCATGACGTCCTGCTGAAGCAACAGCTTGTAACTCCCATTATTTCAGCAGATCTACTTTGAAACCTCGGACAGATTCACTTAAAGCTAAACTGAACAGCAGGAGCTGTTGACACGTAATACTGTGTATGAAGGGCACGAGAGGTAAAAGGGAATCACGCTCCCTGATTATCCTGACATTCTCCAGATGACAGAAATTAATGTGCATAAATGGGGCGCTGCGGACGCCTCCGTTCTGCGTGTGGAGAGGGGGATCTGCGTGGGACCTTTGAGTATTCAACACACCACCTCACAATCAGTCAGCCACACAGCACTCCAAGATGCTCATCTGATAGTTTGAAGAGAGACATAGGCACGCGTGCAAGTTTTGCCTCTTACTTTGATGGTATCCTGCACTGCGCTGACAGACCACTAGCAAACGCCAGGAGCCACTCAACCTGACAGTTCTTCTCACAAGCTTTGCACCTCAGCTTGTGTGAAGCAGCTATGTGAGAGGTTAAAAGCGAGCTTTTCACTGTTCGGCATCTGGAGGCAAGGCATGCATGAATACTTGCACCGATGCACGCAAATTCATATAATGTGTTGACTTCATATACAGGCATCTGAAAGAAAAAGCAACAACAAAAAAACCCACAAGTAAGTAAATGTCTATTTATATAATACCTATAAAAAACAAATTTAAAAAATGCTTTATATCAAATACTAAAGTACAATAAAAATGAACAATCAGAAAATAAGAAGAAAACAAATGAGTGAGATAGAAAACCAAAAGCAATACCACAATTCAAATCAATAAAATAATGTAAAAAAATTAAGCCTAAAAGTGAAATATTAAACACAAAAGCATCTTGAAAAAACATAGGAGATTAGTTGTGATATAAAACACTATAGAGAGTTTGCCATCCTGACTTCTAGAGGAAGACTGCAGAGTTTAGGACCTTGGACAGAGAACACAGCCCCCTCTTGTCTTCAGACCAGAGCGACGAACAAGTAGGAGGCCTTGGAGACCTTAGGGATCTAGAAGGAGTGTAAAGTGTTCACTAATGTAAGCGGGAAGCAGATTGTATGAGGCTTTGTAGACCAGAAGGAAGAGAAAACTGAATTGTACAGGAAGCCAATGTAGAGCGATAAGTACAAGGGTGATATGAGAGCAAAACGAGGGGACTTGGTGAAAAGTTCAACAGTTTAATTTTGGACTAACAGTAAACGAGAAACGGAGTCATAGCTTATAAAGGCCAGAGGGAGTTACAGTAGCTTAGATGTGACAACTCAAAGAATGATCTACAGCTTATAACTGCTGAAAAGATAAATGCAAAAAACTGAACTGAGTTGCAAGGCTAATGTGGTTGAAACGCTGGTCCAAAATGACCCTTAAATTTTTAAAGTGAACAACTAAAGAAGTAAGGAGAACCTGGAGAATGTTGTCAGGAACCTTAGCTGGGCCAAAAATGAACACTAGTTTTACTCTGATGTAGCTGAAGAAAATTTGATGGCATCTAATTTCTAATTTCTAACAGTCGTTAAGAACAGTAACATTTGCACAATCATCAGGCTTAATGGAGAGATGTCATCAACATAGTAATGATAAAACACTCAACTAAATCTCTGTATTAACTGGCAAAGGGAAAGCATATCTAAAGAAATAATAAAACAAGTCTAAGAACAAACCCCTGAGGCACCCCACATGTTAGAGGCACCAGAGAGGAAGCACCATTGTCAGTCGCAACATAGAACTTTCTTTTTGAAGGATAAGAAGTAAACCACTTAAGAGATTCACCAGAAGTCCCAACCCATCCTTGTAGTCAATAAGAACAGTGTGATAAATTCGGTTGACAAAAGCCTTACTGAAACTTGTCCAATATGTTATTTTGTTCAATTATGTCCAGCAGCTGGTTGCACTCTGTTTTTTTTTGTTTTTCTAAAATTTTAGCATTAAAGGTAATTTTGAGATGAGTCAGTCATTTATTAGCTAAGTCACAACTGGTTTAACTTTAACCAGTTTAAAGATTTAGTAACAATGCCAGTACAGAGGGATTCATTAATAATAGACAACCACATTTGTCAAAGTATTATGTGGTAAAACCACAGCTTTTTGTTTTTTAGAGATACAAACACAAAACAGCTTACGTTATGAATACTGCATATCTGCAATCAACACATTTCAAGGATTCAGCTGAAAATAACAAACCAAAATCGGCACACTTAAATATGCTCACACACATCAGGTTATTTACCTTCAGTGCAACCACACGTGTTAATTAAAAATAACATTGTTCTGCCCGCGACTAAGATCACAGAATTATGCCAGTGATAATTGCATTACTCAAAGTCGAGTGAAACTTGTCCCACAGGACCAGGATTTAGCAGGCAGGGCCATCTCCTTCCATATGGCAGCAGAGTGTGATGATGCACATGCAGGCAAAAGTCAAATTCCAGCCTTGGCAGGTCACAGTGTCAGCTGCTCAGTAGGGAAAAGCTCTTATTCCAAACCTGCATTTATTCAAGTTTCCCCGCAGATAATGCCGTTTTACCAAGCCCGACCTTCACGTTCATGCAGGAAAAATCTGGAGCTGCTCTGCAAAAACCTGGGGGGTTCTCCCGCCAAGGCGCTGAGTCAGGCTGGGTTAACAGCATGATAATCAAGGGCACCTATATGTGGGATTTGTTTGTAAAAGGAAAAGTCTGAATTCTTTGTGAAAATTAACAGGGCACAGCTTGAAACCCCTTAGGACTCTCTGCATGAGATTAGGCAGCAATATGTCGCCAGAGATCAGCGTTACACAAGGCCCAGATGTTCAACAGAGTGCAAAAAGTCCTTTAAAGGACAACAGACAACATGGAAAACTGGAGCTGTTTTAGCACTAGTTACTGCAAACTGGACACATTGTGTTATCTTCATGTCCATGTGGTGTAAAACCTAAAGGCAGATAGTTACATTGTAAAAAAGGCATTTTCTTTTGTCAGTACATAAAGTGATCAAGTGCATAGTTACAATATATAATGTGAAGAAAAATGAGAGAAACTTATATATTGCAAAGATTATAAAAAAAATCTAAATATCTATACATTGTTGATTTCAATGTTAAATTATCAGGTCTAATTACAAATAGATATATTATTAAGGTCCTCATAAGGCCTGTACACAAACTGTCATCCACTGTCAGAGTCACAAGGGATGGTGCTCATCTATGGCAGTTAGTGGGCCTGAGATGGAGTACACCCTAGACAAGTCACCAGTCCATCACAGAGCTAACACAGACACAAAAAGCAAAGAAAAATGTGCACACTTACACTTAAAACAGTCTAGTTAAACTAACATGCATATTTCTGAAATATGGGAAAATACTGAAGATGATGATCATGACTTCACAACAGGCATATGATTATTGTAGTTTAGGAATCTTTTTTTTTTTGTCTCTGAACTGCACTAAAACTGTCACAATGTGTTTAATAATCAGTAGAACAGGTAGCAATAATTTTACTGCTGTCATTGAGCAGAGAAAAATATAAAAAGTAGACAAAATTGAAATATTTGGATGTTGGTATGGACCCTCATTTGAACTTTTCAGGCTCATACCAGGAAAATGTTTCAAACCATTAAAATAAATCATGGCTCCTTTCATTTTATTCACAGGGAGAACATGGAAACCCCACACAGAAAATTCATAAATGGTGGTGAAATCCATGACCTCCTTGGTGTGGGGCAACAGCACTAATGAGTGCACCATCATAGCACAAGTACTCAGTTTACTACTTACTTTTTGCAATAGTTTCTAATATCTTGATGCCTTACTCACACACCATTCTGGAGTGTTTCTGGTCATAACAAGACGTCTCGCACATCTTTCTCCTGTCAAACACATATACGGTAAATGTTTATATGAACATTGTCCAAAGTTTGTGCTAAAAAGGTTTTATCTGATTTGTAATCTGATTCTTCTGACAGTATTGTGGTTTTCCTCATCCTTCTATGCTTGTACCTGTGGTTCCTGAACTATTGACCTCTGTGTAATGAGGACTTCACACACCAAACCACACAATACTCTTCCTCTTCTTCTCTAACTGTGGCTTTTTTTTTACTCACACAGCTGTTTTTCCTGTTTATCCTTACAAATTCCACTAATGCATGAACATCACATTCATAAATGTCTTTTGTTTAGCATGAATTTCAAACCCTCACTGTTGTCTTCTGCTTTGAAATAAAATCTGAATCAGCTGAAATTGTTCAGTGTTTTTACACTTGACATTGCGTATTAACTGCCTAATAGTATCATGCAATGCACCTGTGTGGTAGCATCTGCATTTGTTGTTTCTCCAATTGGTTAAAACAATCCCTATCTAAATTGGAGGTTTAAATTTAATTGTATTACAATAGAGGTTATGCATGTTGTCACAGATGAATGATACTCCATTTGAGTGGCAAAAAGACATCCAACAGTGACTTTGAACCATATGAGCTGCTTGAAAACACAAAAAACAGAACTAAATTATGGAAATTGTTGTGCATTTGCCTGTGCAAATACAGTGCTCATAAAAAGTATTCCCCTCCTTGAATGTTTTATGCTTTTATTGGTGTCATAAATCAATCATGGCCAACCTAAATAAGCCTTTTTGACAAAACAAATAAAATAAAAAAAAACCCATTCAATGTCAAAGTAATACAAAAACAATGTAGTGTAAAATAAGCAAATACATAAACATATAGAGCACGAAGCATCAGCTGGCCCTACTCAAAATTTATTATGAGTCTTGGTGGTCTCTCTTAGCATGCTCCTTTTTCACGGTCACTCAGTTTGTGAGGACGGTGTGCTTTTGGTAGATTTACACGTCTCATACTCCTTCCATTTCTTGATGATGAATTTAACAGAACTCCTGGGGATGTTTAGAGCTTTGGAAATTCTTTTGGATCCATCCCAACTTTTACTTTACAATCTGTTTTTGTTTTTCTAAGTTGAATTAGGGCAGTCACTTTAATATTAAATACGAATATTTATGCACTCACTAATTTTAAAATCCTCTTTTTTTTCTCATTTGTAATACTTTGTAGAAATTGGATTTTACTTTGACACTGAAGGTTTTATTTTATTTTGTTTTATTTATTTATTTATTTTTGTCAAAAATGCCAGTTTACATTGACCATGATTGATTTACAATGGCAATAAAAGCGTAAAACTTCCAAGGGAATGAATACTTTTATAGATACTGAAAATTCATTAAAAAAGTCTTTTTACAAACTCACAAAAAGTAAAGATAGAAAAACCGTTCTTTTTTCCTCTTAAATAAACAAAAAGATTAAAACTGGAAAGATTTTTCTATACGATTGTAATACAGTTTTAAATAGTCAATCTGGATCTCTCTCTTTTGAGAGTAACACAAACAAATACTTATATTTTCTTCTTGTCTCTATGGCAGTAATCAGAATTATTATTACACTCTCTAATAGATATTATCTTCACAAACAGGTATGTTTCTATGTCACTGGTTGACATTCATGTTCCATGCAAATTCTTCCTGGAACATTGAACTAACCATAACATCAATTTCTATTTAAACTAAACTAAATAACACTTGATTTCATTTGCAATTTCCTAGGCCTCTACAATTGAACTGTCAGCAGGGGGAAAGAAAAAAAAACTCTCTTTCAATCTGTCTGTTTTTAACGAGAATGTCCACTTAAGTGCCTATTTACTTAAACTTGATGACAAATCCACCTTTAATCCCAACCAGGCTTTTAAATATCATCAGGCTTTACTTTGTGAATTTTCAGTGTAGAAATAAGTACATATAAGTATCAGGAAACCCAATTACTGGTTGATTTTAATCCTTGTTTTTAACTTATTCTTTGTTAGCTCACAGTTTTTTTGTGAAGATCAACAACCTTTAATTTACAATGACAGATATTTACTTGATACACTGCAAAACTCCACAACTTGCAATGGGAGTCCTGATAAATGTTTTGCAACTTAGGAGACATGTTCAAGCAATGTCACAAATAACAGCGACAAAGGTCTGTAACCTTTGTTGTCCCATTTACTGATGCCACAAAATCACAAAAAATGCACCTATTTGGAAATAGCTGGAGTTAAAGGATAGGTTGTCTAGTGGTATTACCTTTAGGAAAAGGCAGAAATCCACATTTAACACCCTAAATAATAAATAATAGCATTTATCTACTCGTATAACTGTACTAGTGAAAGCTGGAACAGCTATGGAGAAGCCTCTGTACAAGTGCAGGCCAAATAAGAATTTAGTTTGCTGAACTTGTGATAAAACAACTTTGTCAATGAGAGCAATTCCTCCTGCCCCTGTGTTTATCTGTTGGTCTTTTGAATCACTGAGACTCCTCTGCAGCAAACCCATCAGTAAAAGCCAGTGTCTAAACCTCTCTCTCCTCCTCCTCCTCCACTCTCTGTTGCTCTTCAGAGGCACAGACTCGGGCTCATTGTTTCTTTCCATCAGTTCATTGGCTGAGTCTCTGATAGTCTGTCTCCAAGAATCTTTCACATTGCTATTTCTTCAGCAGGGCCAGCAGCTCTTTAACTAGCAGAAGAAAAAAATAAATAAATAAAAAAACTTTGCTTTATGAACAGATAAAATAGTCAAGGCCACAGGAAAAAACTCCCCGCTGATCTGTGGTTTTGAATGGGGTCGAAATGCAACAATCTAAAATGTTTAATGTTTGGTGATTTGGAGCATTATTAGCTTGTTTTATTAGTTCATTTTGGCAAAATGAAACAGACAAACAAGTAAACCAGTTTGGTAAATTGGTCCTTCAGACCAGCCCTGCACTTGTGTAGATCACCATACCCGTTACAAATCATGACAAATGAGTCCACCGAGCCTGCATTTACAGACACCTCCACTCCTCAACCCTCTGCATCTGGAGCAACGAGCCATTCAGACAGAAGAAGCTAGAGGGAGCTGTGGGTGTTTAATATCCACAGTCAGACTCCCTCTCCCTGACAACACACAAACACACACACACACACTCCCACGCATGGACACAAACACACAAACGCACAGGTGAGTTATTAATATCTCATGAGCAGCTCACAGATTGGAATCAACCAAGGCTCCTCTGACATGTAAAACGCAGCATCTGTAGTCAGTTGTTGGGACGTGGAACAGAACTAAAAGGAAGCTTTTAAGTGCTCCCTTTAGCTGCATCACTCCAACGGAACGAGATATTATACCCACAGCCCAAAGCAGCGACTTGTTCACTCATGAGTACACGTATTAACATTGTACGCATGAAGCAACCGTGCTCAAGGTAGTGAAGGAAAACCTTAGGCACTTCTGACAGACAGTTCGGCTTAGTTCAGGAGGAATGTATTCTGATTTCACGCTCATGTGGAGTTTCAGGCTTGAGACAAATCTATTCAAAGCCGTCTGTATTTACGTTGCATTATTCAGTGCAGAAGGATATATCTCAAAGAGACCATCTTTATGTTCAATTTTCCAGTAGGCTTGGTCATTCAGTCAGAACAACAGAGACAGAAACATTCAACCAGGTTTTGCTTTTTTGTCATCTCTTACGACAGACAGACAAAAAGTGAGAACCTAATTTCTCCATCGTTGCATGCTGCAGACAAATCTGAAATTTAAATTAATTTAACAACATCTCCATCAGACATTGTACTGTGCAATAGGAAGTACAGCAGTTATTTAATGCTTTGAATCTGATAAATTTCACTCAATCCTTGTTTTTCGTTTTAACCACGACCAAGGACAAGGACAAAACACTGCAAAATCTGTTTGGAAAGTATCTGCTCCCCAAGGATGTGCCACAGAGGTCCTTTCACGTACAGATAAAAATAAAGAACATGCCAAAGAGCAACAGGCTTTGGCCATTGTCCTGATGGTACACGCCTACTCACCAAATGCCATTGCTGATTGAAAACACTAAATGTTCCTGGTAATCTCACAGAGAAAAAAGATGGAATTCAGATTGACCTATTTGTAAGACTATAGAAGAATGTTTCCACAAACATGTGGCTCTTTATAGAAACTGGATACAGTTGTAAATGTCATTCATCACAATAATCTAAAAACTATCATCTTAGTTGACTGTCTAACATGACAGATGTTTTTATTAAAATGTTTTTGTTGTTTTTCTGTTGTGAAAGAGCTTTTTTGGAATTCAAATAGCCACAAAATGAGAGCCTAATTTCTCTATTGTTTCATTAAACAAATTGGAGTTTCGGCTCATTTCATTATTACTTAATTCAAAATATGCCATAAAACCTTGAAAAATGATTTACCATTACATAGATCTAAAACATGATACTTAGTAGTAGGGATACCCTGAGCCAATTGCAAGTATTGGATTGGGGTTGGGCTCAAGACATTTTTTATTGATCTATGTTGAAGTAGCTGACCACACTTTGCTTCCAATTTCTGTTGTTGTCCTATGATTTTATATCAGCTGCATCATAATATGGTTGCCATAAAACATTGTGATGTAATGTACCACCATGTCTGGGGTGTGGATTTCTATTTCAAATACAAAATGAGAGCAGTTCAGAAGCTAAGTGATGTTTGGAAATTAGGTCTTTCTTGTCATGATGGTAAGAAGGCTACATTAAATACCACCAATTTATTAGACATTTAAAATACAAAGACTCGGCTGAGTACACTGAGTTTACCCAGCTAACTTTTAAAGCTAGCATGGCTTAGCAGCAGACTTTAGAGGAAGCTCTAAAGAGAAAATATAAATTTCCATGAAAAAATGATAGGGTCAAAATTGGGTGACTTAATCTATCGCTCTGGTTGATCAACCAATCACCATGGTGGAGAAAATAGGCTTGTGTTGCCTTTTGGCACCCGTTTCAGGTGCTTTTGGAGCTGTTGGAGCCAAAGTCGACCCTACCCTCTACTCTACATGACCAACAAAGTACTACTGGAGCTGTATGAAAAAGTTTGCCATCACTTAGTCTATTTTTTTCCCCCTTGCGGATAATGAAAAACAACTGGGGGGAAAAAAAGAACATGGATTTTCTTTACTGCAATGTAGAGCTACGGAGGTGTCAAGCACATGATGGCATTAATTTGAATAACTTTAATGTACTTACAGTATGTAATCTGCAAGTGTGTGCTATAAAATAATGCAAGCATGGGATTTAGACTCGAAATCAGACAGTACTTAATCTTAAATGACTCGAATCAGTAGGAGTACACAAAAATCTTAATTGGGACCTCCCTACTTAGTCGTGTTAGCTGTTGCTTTGGGATTAAAATGTTTACCATAAAAATGTACTTATTTGCTCAGGCTTGAATGGCTGAAAGAAGCCTTAACACAGAAAAAAGAGACAACTTCGACTTTTCAAAAGTGAATCAACTTATTAAAGAAATAAAAGGTTCTACCTTAAAAATGTCATGTCAAACTTTTAACTTTTTATTTTTAGTACCGAGGAATCAAATTAATACCTGGAGAAAAGATCAGGTCTAAAAAGAACAGAACAGCACATTAATATTTTCCTTTGTATATAGCTTTGATTGTGAGTTTTATTTACCTCTATGTAAAAGACGTGCTGAAGCTTGTTTTAACTTTACAACAAATCAGTATAAAGAAGTTCCTGCCAACAACAACTGTGATTTGTCCCATTCAGAGGAACACCTAAATCTCTCATGAAATCCTTAAAGAAATACCAGCATTTATTGTTGGAACACTATTAAGCAGCATTTTCCCTGTACACACCTATAGCAGTGCAAACAAGCTTTGAGTTGAAGGAGCTGAAAGTTTGTGTTTATGTCCTTGAATAAACTGTTGTTTTTTTTTTTTTTTTTTGCCAAACAGTCTCTCTCGAGGTTTGAGAACCTTTTCTTTGGTGTGCTGGCGCACACAGGACTGATACATACTGCATGCGAGACTGTGAACTACATGTCTTGTGGACTAATCAGTAGGTTGTGCAAATCAAGTGTCGGGTCAATCCACCCCGAGCCACACAAGGAATGCAAACAACAAAACATCATAGACTTTGAACAGCAAAAAACACCATACTTTACCCTTGCTCCTTTGGGTTTTCATAGATAGGAATTCCAAGCTCACTACAGCTTTCCCTTTGATTGCACTTGTTTAAAGCACCAAACACCACTTTAGACCCTCAGATGCCAAACATAAGGGAAAACATAAGACGTGTTGAATGTAGGACAGTGACCAAAAAGCAGCTCTAGTCAACTACACAAGAGAGCATGTACTGGGACAACAAAGTTAGACTGCAGTCCAAGCCTCATCTTGAAGAAAATAGGATACACATAAAAAAGTTTTTCGTTAAAGATACAACTACTTTCCTTCCAAAAATTAGGTTCCCCAACATCCCACCAAAATCTCTCATTGACATGCAATCTAGACAACTGCTTATGGTATAAAGTAAATATAACCATATGCAACTGTTTTGATGGTTCTGTGTCATTATTTCTGATTCTGTTTGGGTATTTTTCCCTCAGATGGGGTTGTCATTTAAGCTTGTGATATGTTGTGTTGACACCAGGCATAATTATTACAAACTCCAGACAACACTGCCTGAATAAAAGTTGATACAATGAATTATTTGTTTTTGCGAAAGAAAGAAGTGCCGTAATAGATGCAGTGGACCACAGTGTTTGACATGAATAATTCATTTGTCTTAAATAATTTGGCAGGCTGAGTGAATTCATACCTAATTCCAAATAAGAGTACGCTTTGTAAAATGCCTAAAGTGCTAGAAACATGAGAAAGAGGCAGTTTTTTTTTTTTAGTTGACATTATAGAAAGGTCTGCCAGTAAACAGTTGAAGAAACGAAGAGTTGTCAAACTGCAAAATTGGTGTTCAGTGTCTACCAAACCTGATTAAAAATTTGGAAATTCTAAAGAAATTTCAATACTGACACTGATTTTTGAATAAAACATTGGTCTTTGGTGGACTTTATTCAATAGGAAACCAGAGTAAACAGCTGTTTCATTCAAAAACCTAGTGTGTTTGATCGAAGAAGCTCATGTCTGACTGCATTTTATTAAATAAATTAAAAATCTATTGCTCCTTTTTTCTCTAGTTGTGAATTTTAGCCCCAGTAACAATATCACCAACTCAATGTTAACACTTTGATCTCATGGAGTTTTTCCAAATTTCTACAGTAATTGGAATGACAAGACTATTTCAAAATTCTCTCAAGTATCTCTTGTTGTTTAGTTCCGTCTTACAGTTGTTACTGACAATCTGTAAAGGTGTCTTTTGGGGAAAATTGGTAAAAGAAAATAGCCCAAATCCTAAAGTATAAAACTTGAGCATGCAAAAAGCCTTGGTCTTGGAAAACACTTTCTGCTGTTCAAATGACTGCTTTCTTCAGAGAAGACAATACTCCTTAACCAAAAAAAAAGTTGAAGGGAATATAAATCTGTCCATCTATTGTTTCTTTGTCAGGATCATGGGGAGTATTTCCAGCGGTCACTGGGTGAGCGGCAGAGTACACCCAGTCAGGTCACCAGTCCATCACAGGGCCACATTCAGAAAAAAGGCAACGTACAACCATTTACACAACAACTCACATTTCAGGTCGGTTCAGAATATCCAATTAATGCAGTGGTTCTCAAACATTTTGTGCTTCATCTCACTTTAGAGGAAGAAAAAAAAAAAATCAGAGACATTGGTTTGATTGGACCACATCTATTTAACAATGACTGCTGGCTAATACTAATGATAAACCTTTTTTAATGAACATTATCATTTTTCCTAGTACTACGATGCATAAGGGACACTGATGTTTAGCGGTTCTGGAACCAGTGTTCGCAGAGGAAACATGGATTAGTCCTAGCACACAGCAAGCGATGCCAAGGCCCATAGATCGCTCACCACCCCACATACTTCAGCAACCGTCCTCCTTAAATCTCCACGTTCTTTGAAAATAAATAAAAACTACACAAGGCAAGTCTGTTTTCAGTACTAAAAATACTTTTTTTGTTGTTGTTTGTAGGCCACTCATTACTGAAACGCAATCAGACAGCAGAGGAAAGTTAGTGCAATGTTTGTTCTCACAATTCAGAGCTAATCATCAAAAATGAGAGGTCTGTTAACCAACACTTTTAATAAAAACTGATATGTTTTATTAAAAGTGTCCTGTATATTTTACGGTTGTAACCATAGACACACATGCACAGCCAGAGATTCACTTTTCTTCTTTAAAAGCCAGTCACCTTGGCATCAACCTCCCCCCTTCCCCTTCTTCCCACTTGCTCCATTTCCCTCAGTCCTGAGGGTTCATTGGGTCAAAACAATTGAACAAGAAGCAAGGCACATGTTGTGAAACTCCCTAACAGTGATGTAAAGCCACGTACCAAGGTAAAACAAAAAGCTTTAAAGCTGCTAACAGCCAATAATACAACACGAGTGCTCCACTGAGGGCAAAGTCGGAAATCCATTTCTTGGTTTCAGAACACACAACCGCAGCACTGATGTGCCTTTTGTGCTAAGACAGATTCTCATGTGCTTTCTCCCCAGCGTCACCCGGGCTTGTCCCCTCCTTCCTAGGCTCATTTCAGAGCCTTTGAGGCAAAAAGAAAGAGAAAATTATTGTGGAGTAAATAAGTCACATTGCGTCAGTGGTGCAGTAATGTGTTCCTAATGACCGTCTAAAATGAGAAATCCTCTCCTATTAGGCGGAGGTAATTAATAATATACAAAACAAACTCACAATGAGCAAGACAACAATATGGGACTAACGAGCCTGCAGTATGGATTTATGCTGATGTATTCTTGTGACAGAGACACTGAGGTACAGTCAGAGGGCTTTGTGTTGCATATTCCGTGCACTTTGACATCAAAACCTGCCATTTAAAATTCCTATGAACATGTTTGTTTTGTTTACTGTTCTTCACTGTGGAAACTTATTCGGTTACTGAGATGCTTGTAATAAATGAACATTAAATGCAAGTAATAAAGAGCCCATTTTTCCATTGAGATTTTTGCAGTCAAGAAACATTTGGTGTAACAAGAGAAATTTAGTCACTAATGAGGTTTACAAGGTACTCCACATAACTTTATTTATTTCTCCAAAGGTGATGTGAACCCAAAGGATGTTCGGCTGAGTGGTCTGGTCTGAAACCTTTGGTATCTTGAAAGCATCATAAATAAATTCCATTACTGATCCGCAGTTTCCCCTTTTGTTTGCTATGAATGGTGTCTGTCGAATCAGATATTTCTTTAGATTAGCGGGTAATTTTACAGAGATGTTGGCCTTGCATAGCTTGGCTTTAGAGCTGCTGCATTCTGTGTTTCATGCTCTACTTCCGCCTGCGCCTTATTTCATGGCCCGTGGATCTATGTCGAGACTAATCCTTTCGAAACCATGCAGTGTTTGACAGCATGCACACACAGTGTTTTGTACAATCATTTCTCCTGTATTAAGGCCAAGATGTAAAATATACCCTGTTAGACCAGTGTTTACTTTCTAATCTACCTAAATTAGCACTGAATAAAACTTTAAAATGATAACATTTTAAAGCAAAAAGCTCAATTTTCAAGCAAACAAAAAAGAAAAGATCAATCTCAAACACTTTTGTCAAGAATGTTTTAGAAAAGCTATAAGTTTAGTTCTAGTTCTGACTACAGTGCAACAAGTAAATGAAAAAATAATACATTATAAGTGCCTAAACTGTTCATTTTGTTTTAATATGCATGAATGACTATCATACTAGTGTGAACCTCTTTAAACATACAGACCTAGTGTTAACATGACAGTGACGCAACAGCACATATGTCTCTGCGCTGCATACAGTACATCTGCCGGAGGCCTCCCATGTGACCTGTATGTTCAAGGCAGCTGACATTGGTGTGTGGAGTCGACATGCCTGATCCCAAACTCCACAGCAAACCAGTTTACAAGTGCAATTTAGATGCACTTTCTACTATTTTTCTGACACTCTTCTTGTCCTTATTAGAACTAAACTACAGTCCAAACTACTCCTATGTGGCAAACATCTAATTTATTGCAGGTTTCAAGACATTTGGTTCATATTTTTCTTTAAACTTAATATGGTCTACCTGTGCCTAATTAAACTAGCATACCTTGAAAGAAAGTTTGTCACCCGTTGCCTTTCATGCCAAAGTTTTAAACAAAGATCTTGTGTGACATAAACCAGGTTTGTCTTAAGAGTGAGGCTGGAAACCAGACACGCAGACAGAGTGAAAAAAGGTAAGTGGTTTAATTACAGGTTTAGCAAAATGTGCAAGATGACAGGAGGCCAGGCAGATCTGAAACGGCAGGAAGGGAACAAGGTGAGTCGCGGGTACAAATTCAGGTTCTTGTAAAATTAACGTAGTTAATTGTTCTTTGTGTTTCTTTCTTACAGGTGAGGTTAGTATTGCGGCATGGAGACGGTGAGGTCCAAGAAGAGGGTTCCAGGAGGGTGTCCAGGGATCCGGTAACAGGCAAGTTCATCTGTAGATTCAGACAGGCAGGCATTTACAAAGTTCAGAAAACAGCCGTTCCCATGAGGCTCAATGCTCCAGCGAAGATCTAAGTCCCACTGCAGTCTTAAATGCTGACTGGGCTCATCAGAGGAATAGACGGCAGCTGTGGAGGAAGAGTCACAGTACCCACCCGCAGGGTGGGGACAAAACTCTGAATCCTCACATTGTGTGACAGCTCATGGCACAAAGTATGTGTTGGAAAGGACTCAGCTTTGACCACAACAAATTTTAGCTCAATATCTGCAAATGAAGAAAATGTGAATTATCTGTGCAACAAATACACAAAAAACTTGCAAGCAGGTAGCCCCTATAACAAAAGGTGCAAAAACAAATAAGTAACTAAATATCAAATATGACAAAAAGTGTGTTTCTTGAGAAAAAAGTACAAATTTTGAAAGGTTTGAAAGTAATGTCCTTTTTATATTAAGAACATGAACTATAAACTATATTTTCTATAATAACTATACCAAAGTGACTAAAAGAACGTATGCTCTATAGTTTCAATTATTCAAGCCATTAAACAGAACAAACCCAAATTCCATCTCATTTTCATCCATAATGAGAAGTTTATGATGAACCACAAGTTTGGCCCCCTAGGCAGACGTGGGAGGAGGACCATTGTTTAGGTGTTTGGAACACATTTGCTCGACTATCTGCATCTGCAGTTTAAAGATCTGGCAGCGACTAGCTGCAGTGGTGAAATATGGAGTGGGTGACTGATGAGTTATAGCTGTGGTCCAACTCTGCACACCAGGCACCGCTTTTGTAATTAAGAACACACAAGGCAGGAGAAGAAGAAGGAGAAGGAGAGAGGAATAAGCTGCCAAGGTAGATGATGTTCCTTCGACAAAGTCTGTTTAATAAGTTTAAAAGACAATGTAAAAAAGTCACAAAGTAGTGGAAGAAAACCCCTTATAATCTGTCCCATGTGTTGAGATATTTGCAGTGTGTTGCTATGATTGTGGCATTTTTGCAGCACATCTTGTTTTTGTCTTTTTGGAGCAAGTCTGTTATTAAACTAAAAATATGTTTTAATAATTTGTAAATAAATTAAATCAATTTCATGTTTTTCAGACACTTTAACATTTCCAATTAGAGCAACACTTTGCTAAACTTTTGCTTTTAGACTGCCATTTAAGTTGTGGAAAATTCAATGTCATTACAAAACCATATATTTGGGCCATGTGCACTGTGCCATTGCCATAACGGTCCAAAGCAGGGAGGTCGCAGTTGCCAACACAATGCTATGTTTCAATGTCAACAGCAAACAAACTTGAGGCAGTGCAAGAAAACATGGCCAGGATCAAAAAAGGCATGAAGATCGCCAGTATTCCAGTGAAAGATGTCCTTGACTGAGCCAAAGAAGACGACTAATGAGAGAAGCAATTGTACGGGACAAAAGCTAAGACAAGACGAGTATTTACCACCACTATAAGCTATAATTTAATTTTTTTGTTGTTTTCATGCTTAGTAGAATTTTGTTATTGTGAGCATTTATTGCTTATAATGAAGTATTTTGACAATTTCTGTTTATTTTCTACTGTTTAGAATAATTTTAGCAAATACAGGAATGTGTTACCCATTTTTTTCTACTTGCATCTAACTCCGAATACTCTCTCCGGAACTTTATCAAGTCCAGTAGTGAGCAGAGCCTTTTTTTTTGTCACGTTTTCTTGATTTGAAGTGAAATTCAGGGCGTGGACATAAAGTAGCTTACAACTTTAGGACCCTCCTCGCTAAAGTTTATGATTTTTCCTAGATTTATAGCCATGTACAGAAAGTTTACCTTGCTTTTGTGCATCATCTAAAACAAATATTTCACTGTGCATTAGATTTAAATACAGGCTGACAGTTTTACCAATAGACCTTGTGAAAATCTAAAGAATGGTTCTCAAAATGCCAAAGGGGGGAAATACACATAATGCTTTTCATTGCCAAGACATTTTTAGGTAAAGTACTTCCTTATATTTCATGTCTTTTATCATATCACACCAGTATACTTTTGAAGTACCACATCTACAATTGGGATTCTTGTGAATCTTCCTGGAGTGTACACAGAAGGGGGTAAAACTGTTTTTCCCCCTTCCTTATGCACAGAGTGAGCTGCAGAATACCATCAGCTTGCAGACATTTTCCTTTTTGCATACTTTCACGGGTCTTTTACAAACTGGCCTGGAGGGAACTTGGTACTGTTTGACATAGTCTTCAACTAGAGGTGAAATGTGTTTTGAAAAGTGTCGTTTTTTATGTGAAAGTGTGCTGCTGAAAAAATGTTTTGCGTTCTTAACAAGGGCTTTCTGCAGGAAGTGATCAAATTGAGATCTTCTTGGCTAAATAAAGGGGTGAGTGGGTGAGGAGGGGTTTATTGCCCCCTAAGTTAAGTGTACCTCCATGGCATCTGCACTAATGACACACATGCAGACTGATGTAAGTTGTAACAATCTTACTCTGCAAATCTTTTCTAGTTGCTGATGCCATGCCAAAAATGATTTCTGCTCCTCAAGTCATTCAGGTGAAGCCACGCTGGAAGTAGCACGATAACAAGCGAGCGGCCATTGTGTCTGGATGTGCTGCAGGGGTGACACTGAGCCGCCTCTGTGGAGCTCCGAGTCGATAGGGGCTTACAACCTCAGTGAAGTGCCCAGCAAGGCAAAAGCAGAAGAAATCCCTTTTTTCCTTCTCCCTAACACAGGACTGAGCTGGCGGTAGTACAAGGCTGGGATAAATGGAAGTACATCAGAGTGGAGAGGTGAGATTATGCTGCCTGGGATTTGGATTTGAGGGAAATGCTGAAGGTGGGAGTACAGGCTGAGGTTCTCACCTATAAGCACTGCAGGCTGGAGGAGAGCAGTCAGCTGAAAGATGAGAGGGAACCCTGACATACAGGAAGTTCTTATCTGTTTTTCAGTCTGTGCACGTAAAAAAAAAAAAAAAAAAATGACGCAAACTGTAAACTGTGTGTGCGTTAGTGTAAAATACTGGAGCAGCTGTTTGCAGTAAATCTGAAAATGGTGTAGTGGAGTCCAATCTACACAGTCATCATGCATATGTGAATTTAGAACCATAATTTGTGAACATTTTAACTTTATGGGTTTAGTGGGTGCAGCTTTGAGTATTTCAAACCTGTTAAACTACTGTCTGGTTTTACTGTTTCCCTGAACACATTCCTAACCCTCGTCTGTTACTTGAAGAGCATGTAAACGTCACGCAAAATCTGACCTTCTGAAACTGCTTTTGGTGCAGTGGATGGTAATGAAGCATAAGTATACAAGTATAGGAGGAAAAAGAAAAACAAAAAAAACAAAAACAAAAAGCAGCACTGCATTGGCACTGCAGCACTGTGCCAAGCACTAACACTGAGTTCTGTGCTGCATTAGCAGCCTTTCAAAGAAGAAAGTGTATCATTAAATTTTCACAGTTGTTCAGCTTTCATCTTCAGCATGACATATCCACTCAACTTTTTTTTATGTCATTTGAAGTAACAAAATACACAACATAGCAAAATTTGGTTTATTCCATTGGTTTCTTTCTCTTTTTCTAACAGACAAAGAGCCAGTACCTTTAGCTGGATCTTTATGTGCAGTTCTTCATGACTTGGTTGGCATTTGACCTGATTTTATAATATCATTATCACCCACAACCAAACGAGATGTGTGTGCGATGAGTGTCTGTCTCTTATCAAAGTATTTTGTGAACCACTGGATGCATTTTGATGAAACTTTGAAAATTCTCATTGGATGCACATCTACAACTGAGTAACTTTGGAAATAAACTCAATTCAAGTTGACTAAATTACTTCAGATCACAAAAAATGTCTCTAACTCAGCTTTACACGTATTAAGCAAAAAGGTGCTGTGGTAGTGGCAGCATTTAGGTAATTTTCAAGATTTGGTGAAAACAGCTGTAACTCATTTCTCAACATAAAGATGATCTTAGGTTAAAACTGGCATAAAAAGTGGCAGATGAAATGGATTTCTTCAAGGAGTGTTAGGCCTTTAATTTTAGAGTTTTGCTTCCCTCCTGATACTTTGCAAAGCACGCTTCAGTTAGATTCATCTCCGCTCGCTGTCTGCACAATTTAAGATGTACTGTCGTGGCCACAGAGAGACACGTTTGAGAAACCTGTTGTTTTCTGTACTCTCTTGGTCTTTAAACATTCAGTGATGTTTTGTCTGTTGTCATAGTAATCACCCATGCAGTGTTTAATACTCTAATAAGGGTTTTGCACAGCTCAAGTCTCTGATCTGCAGCGACACCAACTTAAAACTGTGTTCAGAAATTTCACATGAAAAGAATTACTGGTTTTGCAATGCAAATCTACTTGACTGTTGTGTGAAGCTTGTCAATCCAGCACAGATGAGTTTACTTTGATTTTGGAGCACACTGTTTATTAGTAGATTGCTTTTTGAACTAACACAGTTTAGAGAAATAGAGTTTAATTATGATCGGATTGAAAGGCTAATGCCTAGTCCAATTGGATCACTGCCTTTTTAACAAACTTGAGTCTAAAAATGTTCATAGCAGTTCATGTGAACGCTTTTTTAGAAGCCTTTCCATTGCTGTAAGTTTGCAAATATATAGTTATTATGGTTAGAAAAATATTATGATCTTCCTGGTGGAAGTGCCTCTGGCTGCACTGGAAGCACTACAGCTAGCTGGTGCTTCTAAAATTATCCAACCGGTTTGATGTAAAAGGCCTGTATTCTATTTCTCCTTAAGCCAAAGAATTTACAGGATTGATAACCAATTCAGGCTAACATAGTAGGTTTGGGTTGTGTTCTGCTATTTTTTACAATAAAATATAATTTAGCTATAGATTAATGCAGTGAAATTAAAGTAGCAGACTGATAAATCAGCTTTTATATACAGACTAGAACAATTTATTTCTGTGTGGTTGATAGAATGAATGAATATACTTTTTTTTCTTTTTGGTCAATGTACAACCTCTTTTAGCAGTCACAGGTCAATTTCCAGATAGATTCAGCCTGCTGTGAGAACACCGTTGTTAGATTTTAAATTTTCCTCGCAAGTACATGAAACTTCAACATGGCTACAATTTAAGCGTTAAATGTTGCACAGTTCCCTAAACTAACCATCTTTGTTTTATATTCAGAACCTCCCTGATGTCGGTTCGCTCGTTCATTCATTCATTCATTCATTCATTCATTCAGAATGGTTTTGATTCTTGGCAGATGGTGAATTATCTGAGGAGAAAAAGAGTTACAAATCATTTCTTGACCCATTAATGGTGTTCTGGTCTTTACATAAGACCGTCACAACTGTCCCTTGTCACTGAAGACCAGGCTGCACTGAAGAAATCTGCACTGACAGAGACAAAAAGGCAAGGAAAGTGGCACAGAGGTGGCATCCTAATTAGCAAGGAAAAATGGTTATTTCATGGCTTCCGTTAAACATTTATACGCTCTGAGTCCTGCTGTCAGCATGGGAACAAGGAAACTACATTATGTAGCAGTATCAAAATGAACCTCCGCCCCCCTGCTTCTTCCTTCTTTGGAGTTCCAAGGAGCAATCAAATGAATATGGGGGCTTTTAGCGTAACTTCTAGGAAAATAAGACTTTAAGGAAGAATCTGCCAAGTGCATCTGGTGCCCAAAGTCGTTTAGAGCTTTTTCCCCTTGGTCATGAAAAACTCTCCATGAACCTAAAGTGGGGAGCAGAAAAAGTAAATGAATGCAATTTGAATTGTAGATACTTTTGATAAAGCAAGGGGAAAAATGAATTATTTATGTCATCATGACAACATGATAATTCAATGCATTAACACAAAATAGTTCTCTTTAATTATTCAACCCCAGTGTTTTTGTGAAGGAATGTCATCTAGTTTGTTGAAAAGGCAAGTCTGCATGCATATCTGAGTAGCAATATTTCCATAATAAGACCTAAGCTGCATTCACAGTGCTAGATGGTCATAAAAATTACAGAAGGGAGAGATGCTGACTTGTGTAAGGTTGCTAAAAACATAACATCTGCTGCATATCTTGATTATCTTTTCCCCCAAAAGTCAGACAATAGAAAACATTACTCATAAATTCTAGTTATAGGACAAAAGCCTGCTTTTGTAACAATATAACTGTACCATTCATCTTGTCTGATTCTCATTGTGAATCAAACAAGTTACAAAGAACAGGAAAAAGTATCGGACAGAGTTGGCATGTAAAGCAGCTGTAAAGAGGCAGGCACAGTCAAGGAATTTGTTTTCTATTAATTCAGATTATTTTGCTACTTGTCAAAGTCACAATTGCAAAATAATTTTAAATACATACATATAAAGGAAAAATTTTGTATTTTTTTGCATATCATGACAACCGTTCATCTCGGACTAAACAGCAAGAATAAGCATACAATGTTGCTGAGGCTGAGGCTGCTTTGAGCACAATGCTGATTCATCTCTCAATACTATTCACATTATGGAAATGTTCATGTAGACAGAACAACAACTGATTAGTAACTTTGTCTAACTCTAACATATCCTTGAAACTGCGTAGGGTCTCATTTTCAGAGATGAGACATGCAGATACTGAGTGATAACTTGACTGACATCAGAACACCCACATTAAAGATGCAACAGATCGGATCATGCAAGACAAATAGCTCTCCCTCAAGGATGGCAGCAACCATTGAATCTCATTCCTTTGCCGAAGACTTTGGTCTAAATTAATGGACAATAAAATCAATTACCTAGATCAGAACATTCGATCAATGGCTTAATTGCAGGTAATTTAATGCCTCAGCTGGAATTGATTCTATTTATTATGCAGCTGTGAATTAATCAAATGTAAGTAGTGTGAAGGAAGGAGCCACACAAGACTTGTTTGGTGTGAAAGCAGTGAAATTTTCTGCACATGGCACAGACCATTAAATGTAGGGGTGTTCTGTCCGCCCCCCCAAGCCTTCAGGCTTGCAAACAGACTTTAAGAAGTTTACATCCCCAAAACTTTAAATCATATACTTTACAGTCACAGAAAGAACAAGTATTACTAACTAAATAAACAGACTTCTGGTAATTGTTGTATTAAATGTCATTCTCTTATTGACAATTCAAAATTTAGAACTACTATTAAGAAAATTTAAAACCAAGTTAAAACTAACTAAAGATTTAAACAGCTCACTGCTGTCTCATTCACCACAGAAACATCTTGCATGCACAAGGTCCCAAGGCAGCCCTATGTAGAACCGAGTTTGGTAAAATCTTTGTGCACAGGCCCTGCTCAAACTAATCTTCACTGCTGCAGTGTTAACGCCACAGATACTAATTATTAATGTTGCTTTTCTGCTTTCCCAAGACTCCTAATCATTGCAAAACTGTGGGAAAAAAAACAGCTATCACAGGTGCAGGGTTATGCTTTGCCTCTGCTCTATTGACATCCACTATGACATATTGATTCTAACTTGGGGTGCATAGCACCGTGGCCTCAAATCGAAGGTTGAAGGTTCAAATCTCAGCTGAGGCATTTTTGTGTGGAGTTTACATGTTTTTCCTGTGCTTGTGTGGGTTTTCTCCAGGGACTCCAGTCTTTCCCACTGTTCAAATTCATGCATGTTTGATTAATTGGCATTTCTGAAATGCCCTTAGGGCAGTATCTCACTGGAATGTGACTGTTGAAGACTAGCTGGCAACCCAAAATTGAAGGACAAAAAAAAAAATTATAGCTGTATCACTGAATTCTGAGTGTTTATGACCAAGGAACCAGCAAGCTGTGTGTCTAACCTTTGAATGGTCTATTTTCCAGTGCATAGCTTACAAAGTTGTATTTCCAGCTGTGCACATTATTTTGTTGCCCATCTCTGTCCACATTATATTTACTTCAGCCTGCTTTGTACCCACCCTGGTAGCTGGGTTTATGATACACCTGAGTACACTTTAGAAATAAAGTGGACATTCAGGGTTGTAGCTTCAAAGGTTTTCTGTCATAAGAGAGCTACTGTGCAGGTGTCAAAATGTGGCTTTGACACATTTACAGAAACTAAATTGAGAAGGGTTCAAAATGCATGCAACACAGAAATTGAAAACAAACCACAAACATTTTAAGACATTTTGGAGACTAAGCAACTCAAACTTGTTCACCAACTAGTCGCTAACAGTCACAGCCCAGTGAGATGCTACCTTCAGGTGTGAATGTGTGTGCATGGTTGTCTGTCTTGTGTATGTCTCTGTGCTGGATGGGTGACCTGTCAAGGGTTTACCTCACCTCTTGGTCATTGACAGCTGGATGAGGCACAATCATACACAGGATAAAGCAGGTGCAGAAATTGAGTGAGTGATTTCCAGGTCATGCTGACCCCGTCTGCTGTTGTCTATGTAGGTGAGGCCTTAGTCCGAGGGAGCAGGGTCAATGTGGTTGGAACCTTGGTTCTCTCCTGACTCTTGACATCCTTCTGTCCTGAATTCTTGTGACACGCCCTGGCTGTCTGTGTCCTGTCTAACCAACTGGCATCAGACAGGCCATCAGAGGACTGACCCTTACCTCATAATTGGTCAGTTCAAAGTAATCAGTTACCTTACCAGTTGTTCACTGGCATTTTGCAGGGTGCTTACATCAAAGTAAAACACTACTCAATCACCCCCACCCCACCCACACACACAAAAGCAATCAAAAGCAATGGTTGAACAATCCATGCAACACAGAACTTAAGGTAACTGTAACGAATTCAGCACAAGTTAAGCATGTGATACTTGCAGCAGTGGTGTGGTAGTGTGATCTTCTAGTGCAAAGCTGCACACTGACACAGTTCGAGAGAGATGTGCCAGGGCTTCTTAATATAGTTTATGTTTGTAATTTTGCTACCAAAATCTACCAGAAGCTTCCACTTTTGTTATTTTGTGTTGCTTTTTCAGACTTTCCAAGGCAGCTTTGATAAACCACATGCCAATGATTGTTTACATTGATTTTGCATGTGTGCAGTGAAATTATAGAATGGTTCAATGTTCTACTACAGGGGGAATATATATATATATATATATACCTTTTCTTAAAACTCATATATAACACATTTAACACATAATTGGGAACACATACATCCAAAATAAAAATCATGCCATACATTTATTAGGTATTTTATGGGATCCTTGGTATCTTGAGGCTCAAGGCAATTGCCTACCTCTGCCTAATGGTCAAGTCTGCCTCTGCTCCACTACTTTCAGATGAAAAACTAAATACACCAAGCATTTTAAACCCAGCAACAACCACAAACTAATAAGAAATCTAGGCTGAAATAGAAATTATATTGTTTTGTTTTATTGTTGCTGTTTTGTAGCAAAGTTTGAAAGTTTATCCTGTTCATAGTGAAGCTCTACTGCAATGTAGGACCACAGATAGGACTGATCTTACAATCACACAAAAGAAATAATGACAAACAGCCATGCTTATTTTGTCTCCTTCTATAATGCAGCATCATTAGATAGAAAGTGTTTTTATAACTCTTGCAGGATTTCATTTTAAATTGCAGAAGGTTTCACAAAACCTGTAGCCTCCAGCATTTGTTGCATTGTTAGTCTGCTACTATTTTCAGCATTTTATGACACTTACAGTAAAAGACAAAAAAAAAAAAAAAAACAGGGAAGGAGACAAATCCAGCTGTTGAATAAATGCAAAATGTGGCTTTAAGGTGGTATATATCTTAAAGCCTATTTTGTCTATTTTGAACATAAATATACAAAATTATGTTAATAACCAGCTTACTGTTTTATGTATTGTTAGGATCCTTTGATTTAGTCAAGAAAAATGAGAAAAACTCTTATTGGTACAGTTGACAACTTCTTTTTCTGAACTCTGACAATACACCTACAGGCAAATACTGTCATATCACTTACAATGTTTTTTAGACCCTTTTTAGCCTGCATACACAGTTCACACACACAAAACACAAGTTCATGCTGTAGCTGTGTTTGCCTCGGTAACTGTCTCTTAAAAAAGCATGTCTACAATTTTTTCTGTATCTTCCATGTGTTTTATACATCTCTTTTGACTAGGATTGAAATCGCTATAATGTCAATACAATATACTGCACATCTATCTATGAAAATGTTTGAAAATTGAGTTCAGAAATTATCAACAAATAGTGCAACTGCATTTAAAACCTTGGAAATGTAGAAAGACTAATTGTTTTTATGCAAATAAATCAAATTGTATGTGGCTCAACAATGACAAGACCAAACTAAATATGATTTTCTATAATCCCTCTACTTATATTATTTATAGGCTACAGCATATGGTAACAAAAAGGAACAACTTTAAACACTCTTTTTAGCCACTTTTAGGATAAAAAGTGATATTCGTCTAGTTGTGGTGATTTCTTGTAAAGGCTTTGGCACCTACATGACAGAAGGAGTTACAGAATGTACAGAATGATGGTGCATTAAAAATATTTTGTCCTTAGTTGGCCTAAAATTCTGTCAAATGACTGAGAAGTGACATCCACACGTGGTTGAGGTTTTCCATTAAATTTACAACAGTTTGTGTCCAAACTGATTTAATTTTTAGAAGTTACTAAGCAATACAGTCACTAATCCACAACTGAAAATGAACCTTAGGGTTACACTTTTTTTCAGCATTACTTTTGGTCTTCTACTACTAGGCCCACAGCCATTATTTTCTAGGGTATTTTAAAATTTTTGGATTCAGAAAATGGAAAATTTAATTTGCTTTTCTGGCACAAAAATAATTAAGCATTTAGTCACAGTGCAGTAAACTGTGAAGAACTGAAAACTTAGCAGTGAGCATCTACAATTTTGGCAACAGCTAACCACAGACATAACTGTTCAGCATGGATAAAGATGGCATAGATCACAGAACTACAAAAGCTTAAATGGACACCGGTGGTAATGAAGGAATCAAATAATAAAATAAAAAAATAAAAAAATACTGCAAATATTGGCAGCATCATTTTAAAATACAGAGGCTGACACTGTGTGTCCTTCAATTACAGTGTTGAACAACAAGTGATGGATACAAATGAATCCCTGAGGAAGGAAATGGATTGTCAAGAAAGCTCTGGATGATATGAAAAAGTCAACATTAGAGTTTACATCTCACAGCCATGGAAGACCAATAAAATAAGCTGGAGAATCAATTGAAAATCACTCAAAGTAGAAATAGGAAAATGATTTCTACAACAACTATTCTCACGTAAAGAAGACTCCTTGGATGAAAAATAGGAATCAAAGCATTGAGGATCGGAAAAGGATGAGAAGGCAGACAGGCAGCCTGAGGTAGAAGATGATTACGTTTCTGGACCAAGTCAATCAAAGCAGGGATATACTCGGTGGATAGGCCCTCTCTCTACATGTTCTTCCTCCTTCCTTCCCCTCCCTCACCTTTTCACTCCGGTGCTCTCTAACTCTCCTTTCGTTGCACACACCTTCCCTCCTTCCGCACATCTTCCATCCCAGTTCCCCATTTCTTCTGCACCATAATCTCAGTCTCAGTCTTCAGGGACAAAGTGGATCCTGGGTAAACAACATGGCAGCTTTAGCACACAGACACAGACCCCATCTGTACCATTAGGAATAAGCTCAAATGATCCTGAACCCTCCCTTTAGCTTTGCTGCTGTCGAGTGGCTTCTTGAGTTTACCAACTTCTTAAGTATGAAGAAATCATCAGATGAAAGTTTGGTCCACAGACTAGTGATGGCCAAACTTTTTAGGTTGACCTTTGAGAACTGTTTCACCAAAGTGCTCTGAATACTTGTGACACTAAACTCCCTTCAGAGATGTAATGAATTTGGCATTAAAGGCTGTTTGAGGTAACAGTGCTGGTATATGTGGGCCAACATCAACAGAGGTCAACAGAAATACTCATCAGCTGGGGAATTTCTAAGAGGTGGCCTGATAGCATTCACAAACCCACAGTGCCTTTGCTCCACAAGATGACGAAGAACACGTCTCTGTTGTATGCAGACGCTGAGGTCACGTCATCCCAGTGGTGCTGTAGGTACCAGATGGTGCAGTTTCATTGAATGCGTGGATGAGTGAGTAACACAGGAAACCGGAGGTGTAACACAGCTGAATTAATCAGACTTTGGGATGGGAAACTATTACTTTGCTCTGATGTGAAAGTAGAACAAAGTTGAGTCAGATTCTTGTGATAACTTGTGCAGTTTGGGCTGCAGCTTTCAATTATACTAAGTACTTTAAAGGTTCCATTGCTTATTCCTGTCATGTACCTGTAATATGTATTTCTCACACTTATACAAAAACTTACCTTTATATATTGTTGCTATATTTAAATAAAATTTGATTTAGTGTTAGTAAACCTCTCTAATTTGTGGTTGTGACAACATAGGTAGCCTACTTGTTGTTTCTATTGCTCTTAGACAGATTTACTTCTGATTGATTGACCAAATCTTACTGTCAGTTTTTGCAACTGGATAAATACAGAATGTTGTTGTTGGGCTCTAAACCATAACAAAGATTTTAATGTTAAAGGTTTTAAATGAAAAATATAAAATTTCTATTAAAGCATACCTGTCTGTTAATGTAGGTAGTAGACAATGAACTCCAGCAACCTGGTAGGTTTATAAATTTTATGTAGCTACAAAATGTTTTGTGGTGAAACCGGATGATTAAATCTTCATTTTATTGACACTCTATACTGTGTTGGTATCTTCAGCAAATTTATGTCAAATTCCACTGTTATTGTGTTTATTTTGTAACGGCTGATTAAGGAGATTTCTCAAGAGGTGAAGCATGACTTTGAATAAAAATAGTATTATCTGCTTTTCCAGGAGTTATAAAAAAGAAACAGGTAAGTAGTTTTTTTTATTGAACCTGTAAGTGATCAATAATACTTAAACATAAAATTGAGATAGCTTCTCATGGGTGGTTTTACATGGCATTTGTCTACAAGATTCGTTTTTGTATCTGACTATCACACTGGGCTTATATCCAGCGGCTGGTAAATCTAGGTGAAAAAGCATAATTTTTTATGATACTCATAAATAAAATACACAGAATGGGCATATCTGAGATATTTATATTTTTAACTTGTAAATCCAATGTCTTGCTTGTTATATTTTCATGGAAATGTTGATTGTGTGAGGAGACACTAAAACTCCCGCTGATATTTATTACTTTTGTTGTTGCAGAACTTTCAACCTGTGGGTTAGGTTGTATAACCCTAATAGCATTTATACAAAATAAATAAATAAATAATAATAACAAAAAAAACCAGCCTGAGTTTGAGAAACACTTGTGATTTGCGAGGGCAAATCTTTTTTCTCCATGTCCTATAAAATACTGTAATAGTCTCACTGATGTGATATATTTCTTAACATTTTAGACCAATTTAACACCTTTTATAGAGCGCTCACAATGGAAGATTATGGGAAACTGTTTCATCTTAAGTGTGTGGGATATTTAGCACAAGTAACCTTACCAATAAATGATCTGGTGTTTTCTCACTATTTAACTTTGACTGAAAAGAAATAAACTTTGTTGAGAGACAAAATGGCACTCTCACAGATTGTAGGAAGGAGTGAATAACCCCCATCATGACTTCAGTGCTTTACTTTATAAAACAAAGCACTGAGGGTACTGCTGGCTCAGAGCCACATAAGGGCATTGAGAGGTGCTTGCGGTTGGGGATGGGGTGTTAGTTTAAAGCATAGATGGAAAGTGCAGCAAAGACAAAAATCAATATTTGCAGGGTGGATGAAAATTTCTTCAGCTTCCCAGCTGGTTGTCTTGAGGAGCCCGGCTGCTTTTCTTCCCTACTATTTTCCACTTGGTCCTTTATCTCCTGCGAGAATCCTTCATTCACTGTGCTTACTCTAGAGCTTTTTATCATACAGATTGAAAACAGAGGGATTGTCACGAGGTGAATCATGTGATTGGAAATTCATCATGCACCCAGCCTTACCGCACATGGTTGTGTACCTACTTCACGTTCTGAGCTGACCTTTTCGAATGGTTTTCATTAGTGCATGTGGGCTTCAGTACATGTGTGCAGGTTTTTTGAAGTATCGGTGTCCCAGACACTGCTATTGTTACCCAGAGCTGATAAATGATGGCCAAATTCACCTCTCCATTCCGGGATCCTTTACTGTGTCTGGCTGCTTTCTGTGCTATATTGATGCAGAGCCCTCACACCCGATGTCACTTGTGGCCTTTAACACTACCTACCAGTGTATGGTAAGCCATAAATTACTAATTTGCTGGTCATTGCTTGGGCAACTGCTTTAGAAATGACTTTTAGCTTTACAGCATTAGGATATCTCAGTAAATGTTAAAAGTAAAAGCCCCAGATCAACTGAATGGTCTTAAAAACAGTGTTGGCTCATAGAAATGTCTCTTACGACATTTCCAACACTGGCACCCCTGTTTCCTAGAGTCCCAGCTAGAAGCCACGTGTAACACACCACCCTCTGAATCAGTGGCAATGAGGCAATCAGTCAAGACGTCACAGTGAGTATGTGTCAACTGGTGGAAGTGATAGAAGACATGGGTATGAGCCACCGGGGGTAGGGGTGTTCTGGGTTTTGGCTGAATGTATCTTTAATGGCAGCCTCCAGCTGGTTCTGCCAAAACACTTAGTGTCTACAACAAGCAAGCACATATGTCTACAAAGGAGTCTCCCCCACTATATGAGAAGTTCCCTACATCTTAGTGAGGATAATTATGGATTTGTTGCTGTTGGTGTAAAAAAAGAAGACAGCAAATAAACTGTGTACAAGAATTAAATATGATAAAATAATCAAATAACCCCTGTAAAGTAACATTTAGTGTACACTTGGATTTCATTGCTATTTTATACAAAAAAAACCTCTCCCCCACAAAGAGCAACACAGCAAACTTTGATTGCATTGGACTCTGCCAGAGCGTGTAAGTGCACTTTCAATCTACATTATGCTATTAGCAATTCTCATTATGCTATTCTCTTCCATGCAGTCCTCTTTAAGCAATAATAGCAGACAGACTAAGATACTTCCAGTCTTATCAGGGTCAATGAACTGAAATCTTTATTATAAGCCTGTGAACTGACAAGTCCTGCTTCATAGTGTCTGAACTGTTCAGAAACAGAAACATTTTTAGAACTTTTGTCTACAAAAAGTCATACACCTCTGGTGCCTAAATAACACAACAAACTTCAATGACTAAAACTATTTCTATTTTTGAAAATTCTAGAGGAACTTTTGTGAAAAAATGGGCAAAGACTTTTGAATAGTCATTTAGGAGTACAAATTCTTTTTGTACACCTAAATCTTTTTTCCATCAGCACCTAGTGCTGACATTCTGGAGACATTGTTCTTTCCCACCCACCATGGTGCTTTCCCAGGCAGAAGCAGGGCCAGAGCACAACATTTGCTCAAAATTTGAAGTGATGCTGTATTTGTTTCTGCTGTTGTAGGTTTTATTTAAGGGTTACAAGGCCAAAACCATAACTAACTTTTTCTGCCAAAAAATGTAAGGACAGAATATTAACTGCAAGTCTTCATCCCAGTCATATAAACACGTCTATTTATTTAAACAAAAACATGAATATCAGTATTGTTTTTTCCTCACATTTGTTTAAAATTTCTCCCTGAGTTCAGTGTGCCGTTTTATTGGCTTAGTTCAGCTAAGCACTTTTTTATATTTTTAATTTTAGCAATGTAAGAAACAGTTTGTTGTGTGCTAACAGTTTTGGAGCTATATTAATTAGTTTTGTATGAGCACAGGGTGGAACAAACATACATGTAAAAAGTGGGAATTCATTTTAATTCAATTCAATTCCTTATATGTCATTGCACCATGAACAACAAAACTATGTTCGTCTTGTTGAACAAAATAGAGATCAAAAACAATAACAGGCTATAAGACAACAGGAAAGCAATAAAAGTCAGGGAACCATGTATTACAGGTACTTGCAAAACAAGTAAGCAGAGAGCATGTTTCATAGGGCAGAACTTATCAAGCACACAATGAAATATTTCACCTTCCTTATAATTTGAACTTTAGACACTATTACATACGGGCCTAAGAATTCTCAGTGGCCATTTTCTGTGTGAAAGTACATAAGTACATAATTTTTTACCAACAAATCCAATAGTATTTTTGCTTAAAATGCCTATCCCTACTTTTGTGTGTGTGTCTGCTTCCAGTAAGGCATCAACGTAGGCAGGTTCAGTCTGTAACCGCACCGTATGCCCAGACCTCTTGCAATAATCATGAAACATCACCTGACTCAGAGAACTCACGCTGTCACTATTTTCTCACGGGCTGACCGAACCCATCTTCCTGCCTCCCTCCAGCTGGTGTCTCCACCACACACACCAGATGGCCCACGAAAAGCATTTACCCTTTCAGTCTGAACGTGACAAATTCTGTGCCAAGCATTTACATGTTTACCACCAGTATGGAGGTGTTTGAGTGGTTAGCTCTGTCATTTCACTGCAACAAAGTGAAGAACTCCTTTTTGGAGCAACATTAAGTCTTCATCCTGTGTATATGAGTGTGTGTGTGTGGAATGCTTCCCACATAAAACACCATCAGACAGAAGTGAGGGAGCTGCCTTCAAATGAATGAGTGCCTCTGGTTTCTCTTGTTTGCCATGCGATGAGCTGCTTCCTGTTTGTGGATGCTTGACTTGTGCCAAAACTAGTCTGTGACAAATTCCATTCAGATTAGATAAAGACAGCTAATGCAGGGACAAGAGGAAGTGGAAGTCAAGTGGATATTTGTGATTGTCCTGCTGTCATTGAGGATAGTAAGCATCCCCAAACAGCCCAGCAATTGGCAGTCAACAGTGCTTCTTTTGCCACAGTAAACCAAACAACAATAACAAAAAAAAAAGTCTATTGGTTCAGCTACGGTTGACCGATGATCAATTGTTGCAGGAATTTTTCAAGCAGAATAATCCTGTGTTTTTTCCTCAGCTATGAGTTTTACAAGCACAAAAAACAGTCCACACAACAAAGCTCAATAGTTGTGGAGGGCTTGGTACTGGAGTCATGTGATGTTTTTGTGTCTTAGTTTAACCACTTTCTGAAAGAGTCGGAACTCCTGGTCTTTATGAGCAGCAGATACATTTTTTGTTGTTGTTGTTTTTGTACTGCTGAATATTCAAAGGGGTTTTGCTCTGCGTTCGATTCCTCGTATGATGATAAAATGTATAATGACTAAATCAATACTGTGGAGAAGTTGAAACTGTATCGGCAGAAAATAAAATTAACTTGTTCAATCAATGAAAAGATAAGACTGACATGTTTTACGAGGTTTTATTAATGAATCAGAAGGTCTCAGAGAGACATAAAAAAAACTAATATAAATTTTTATAGACTCTGTGGCTGCTGTTGGATTTCATTAACTTTGGGTGTACATTTACATTTTAAGAGACATACCATTGTCTTTTTTAAAATAGATTTTGCTCTTGCCACTCATCTTGCTGTTGCAAGACACTAATAACTAGAGAATGTTTTAACATCCTCAAGTATTTATTAAAATGGAAAAAATGATGTCTTTTGATAAAAAATTGATTGCAGTAAATGCATTTTGGAAGCAAAACCATTCAGAGAGCATGTCTTAACATGTCTTTAACAAAAGCTGTCTTGATCCTCAAAGTGAATACTAATGGGTATTTATTTATTTAAGCTCAAAATCTCTGCCAACTTTTATACAAGTCAGATGGGTGCTTGTTCCATAATCTTGTAATCTTTTAAATCAATTACCAAACTAACTCCAGCCATCACAATTCATTGGCCTTGGTAAAGGAATAATACAAAATAGCTTTAGCAAATAAATAAATGCCCATTAGGATTTACTAATGGGCATTCATTGTTTTGTGGCCAAAACAATGAAACAAATGATAACTCAGGAGAGAGTCAACTGATCATCTAGTGCAAGGACCATAATCTTTCTTTAAATGCTGACAAAACAAAGGAGATTATCTCTGAATCTCAGATAACCCACACTCATTGCTCTCCTCTGATCATCAAAGGCACTGCAGCGGAGAGGGTGAGCAGCACTAAGTTCTTGGGCGAGCACATAACAGATGACCCTATTGTCATCAAGCCCAACAGCACCTTTATTTCCTCCTTAAACTGAGAAGAGCCAGAGCCACAACACCCATCATGTACTCCTTCTACCAAGGTGTCTTTGAGAGATTGAAAGCATTCTGACAAGCTGCAATAAGTGTGTGGTTTGGAAAATGTACCACTTCCAACAGGGAAACCTAGTGGTGTATAGTGAAGACAGCTGGAAAAATTATTGGTGCCTCACTATCCACCTTCCTGGACACCTACAACACTCACTTAGCCTGCAAAGCACTTAGCAGCTCCAGGTCAATTTGTACATCCTTCAAATTTTTGCTTTTTCATTTTTGGTGACTACATATTCGTATATTTTGGGTACAAAAGTATAGATATGTGGTGACAAAAAAGAAGCTCTCTGCTATAGGTACTTTTGTAACCACCTCTACCTACTTAGTACCCATCTTGGCCTGCCTTATGCTCATCTTGTCTGCACTTCAAACAGTGCTTGAAACAAAACGACAATCTCTGGGTACCAAGTGGGGGTTCAGTTTGGTGGAGATGAGAATTGACCAAAATCCAAGTAAAATGCAGTTTCAATTCTCTGTATGTCTGATACATATTGCAGTTAAGGGCAGTTAAACTGACTCTTGACTCTCAAAAAACATCCATTGATGTCTGGCATTTATTTACAGACACTGGACAAGACAGGATACATAATCCAACCTTTTCTTAAAGTGGAATAAAACAGGATCTGAAACGCAGACAACATCTCAAGCTTTTGAATCCATTCATAACCTGTCTAGACAAAAGTCTACTTTACAAGTGTTGGATCAGGCTGCAGCTCTGATCTCAACTTTTCCTTTAATATTTTATATCCTAACATGCAGTTTCTTTACACAGTTAAAACAAGTCCAAAAAGTTTCCAACCTCCCAAAACCTCCATCATTCTTGACAATTATGACTTTCTAGTATACTTTAAAAAACTTTGAATTCTAGTGTTTATCTTATAAATAAATCTAACAGAGGGAGCGAATGAAAACAAACATCACAAGCATTTTTGCAGCCTAACTGGAAAGAACAATTACTTTTTGGATCAAAGTCTGATCAAGACTCAAAGTTCTGACAAAGTTGTGAACTATCTCTCAGACATCAGAAGGTTTTATTCAAATATTCTATTTGATTTAATCATACAAGAATTATAGGCTTACACCCATGCCAAGGAACAACTGAAGGTTTTTTGCTTTAGGGTCTTTTTTTTCATTTTCATTTGTAATTGATCATCAAAATCATTCCCCAGCAAATTTTGTTTTGATTTATTCATCTCTTTTTGATGTTGTTTGCAGTTCTCATGGGCTCCTTTCCTGTTCAGCTGCAGGTCAGCAGCACAGACCGTCTGGTTTCTGACCACCTGATCAAGTGCAGATCATTTAAGAATTCATTTGTGCAAAAGAAATGACAACCATACCTGCAAAGGCCATAATGAAACAGTAGTATGAAAAGCTATGGCAGGTTTTGAACTCTTCAGTTCCTTGTAGTATGCAAGGTGACTTGAAGTGTCATCGTTTTTTTTTCTTCACATTTTGAGTCACCATATTTTTGTGCCACTATCAGGGACACTCTTTTATCACATTGCTTAAAAAATGTGCAATCTAGAGTAACAACAAATTCCAAACTGACCTTGTGTGAAAATAAAATATTTTGTTTTAAATGTTAGTTGAAACCTTCACATTGAATGACGACCCTGCTAAGATGTAAACAATCTGTCAGAATCCTTATGGTCTTTGCAGCATCTTAGTAAGGTTGTCAGGTGCATATTAAGAACACAGCGAGCTTTCCATTACATGGGGTAGAGTATGATTGGTCCACATTGGTTTTGAGCATGCATTAAATATACGTAGCAAAGTCATAGTGGTTTATCATCTTGGTGGCAGAGCATTGAGTTCTTAAGTAGAACACAAGGTAGCATGGTTGCAGTATAACCATGTGGTGTAGCTTGTGTGGACTGGTGTGCCTTGGTGATTGAGAATTTGAAGCGGGAGGGCCACACTGGCCACAAGACTAGGTTACCACCATGATAGTAACAATATCATGAAAATAACCTGGTGTATACATGATATCTGTGAAGTATAGTGGGATTTTCTAGTATCTAGTTGCATCTTGACATGGTCCAAGAAAGTCATACTACTGTGGGCATGACTATCTTCATCCCCAAAAGCTTTTTGGGGATGAAGACAATAGCAAAGAAAAAAAAAAGGTGAATACTAAGAGCCTAGCAGCATCATGATTAACTTTCCAAATTTACCTCAATCCAAACACATTCTACTAGATCGTACTGAGGTTGTCATTCAATGTAAAGACCTTTGTAACAGTGTTATCATTATACAAACTACATAAAACAAATATGATGTTGTTCCCTAGTGACACAACTTACACAGATCTTTTGAGATTCCTAAAATCTTTTACTTAGGAATCATTTTGGGGATTTTTTTTATGAATCACTTCCATTTAAACCCAAATATTTATGAAGCATATTACATAAAGTGGTTATTGAGATATTCTTCAGAAATTCAAGGTTGCCACAACAAAAACCAAGTAATGTGACTCTGGTCAGACACTTGATGAAGGGACCAAAAGAGGCTTTTAACATTTGCCAAGATAATTGTAATCTGAAGAGCTTTTATGGACTACTTGTGGTCCATAAAAATGATAAAAGACCCCTTTCAAATCTTGCTAATTTTGATGATAGGTCAAAGTAATACAGATTTGTACTTATTGTCTCCAAAAGCTATCAAAAAATACCAGAAAAGCATTAATTTCCATTGTACTAACCTTAAAATAAAATGTATCCATGTCTCTACTTGTTTAAAGCACAATCTAAAAACCCTCTTCTCTCGAAATGCAATTAAGAAATGCTCAACATTTGGAAATGAGGCCTTCTCTTAACTGTGGGAGAAATATATTTACTTTTTGGTTGGTCTGCAAGTCTGCAATAAAAGTGTGCATCCAGTTTTGTGTTAAAAGTTGAGGCATTCATTAGTTTCTTGTAGAAAAATGGGACAAGTGAACAACAACAAAAATTCAATCCCAGTCGAATCACTTATAATTAGAAAATTGGAATAGTCACAGGTAAATTCTCAAATATTTTTCACGAGACATTTTGCCAGTCAGTCAGATTATATGCTCAAAAAGACACAGGCATTACACAGTCACCCATCTTTTATGGAGGTGGGCAATAATGATTAATAAAACTAAAGTCTATATAAAACCTAACAACAAACAAACTGGGCGGTCAGAGCTGTTGCTTCACAGCGAGAACGTTGCAGGTTCGCCTTCTGGCCTTTCTGTGTGGTTTTCATGTTCTTCCTCTGCACGTGTGGATTTTCTCCAGGTACTCCGGTGTCCTCCCACAGCCTAAAAACATGCATGTTAGCTTTACTGGTAACCCTAAGTTGTCCCTAGGTGAGAGTGTGAATGGTTGTTTGTCTCGTTTGTGTCTATGTGCCTCTATGATGGACTTGCGACCTGTCCAGGGTGTACCACACCTCTCGCACAGTAACTGCTGAAGGTAGGTACAAAATGTCCTATGACCCAGAAAGGAAAAGCGGGTAAAAGATAACGGATGGATGGAACAAACAAGCTCGAATCCCAGCCATCAGTACACATAGATATTGCCTCACAGATAAAGCCAGCAGTTTGATCACAAAGAATTCCACCAGTGTAATAGGATGTTAAATGACAATCTGAGCAGAAGGAGGCAGGTGGCCAGCAGCCAGTGAGAGCAAGTCCCTCTGGATGCTGGTTGATGATGATGAAAACATTGATGAACATTGTATTAATCCGCTTCCATAGCTGTAATGTGGAAAATCCAGCAGCTGTCTGAGCTTTATATAGCAGAGCCTGGGGGCATGGGAAACCTGTGGTGCTTTGAATGGCACAAAGGCCTGAAATATAACACGTTCCCCCGTGTGCATAGATCACCCAGGCTCGCGTTTGCTTTTCTCACTCCCTCTCAACATCTCTGGCTAATTTTACTTTTCTTCCAATTTCCTCATTTGCTGTCTCTTATGCTCTTGTGGTCTCTCTGCTTATTTCTGTCTGCAGTTCCCGACTTTCATCTTTCTCTGACAAACCAATTGCCTTTGCTTTTACAAGCCAGATCCATCCTTTTATCCTCCCATCTATGCATTCACTTGCTCTCTTGCCTTGTCCTTCTGCCATGTTTAAATGGAGACTTTGTGGAGCCACTGGTCATGCTGCATAACTCTCTGTGGGGAGTTCAGGTGTAGGTAAAGGAATATTAATACATATATTATCCATTTAATGAATATTTTTTCCAAACATATTCAAGGCTTAATGAATTTATTTTGAACACTGGAAGCAACAGCATCCCATTATCTTCTCCAGCCTCTGGAGGGGTCATTCTTACCCCTATGGTTGCATCTGTAACAATTGCAAAAATGATATTTAAAAGCACTGTTTTGTTCCTTTTCATCAGTTTTATAAATTACAAGTAAATATCCCACTTGCCCAAAAAAAACTCCATGTGTTAACTCGTGTTTTAGTTTGTAGAAGTTTGTACTTAGTAATTACTGATGTGCCTAATGGCTCTGTGTCACATTTGTATTGATTTAGTATCTTTTATCACAAATAGAAAAACACCAAGGAAGAACAGAAAAGTTAGAGGATCAAAAATTGGTTGAGATGGTTATGTAATGTACAAATTTATTGAAACATTTGGAATCTCTCTCTCTCTCTCTCTTTCTCTCCCTCTCTCTCTCTCACACACACACACACACGTAAAACATTTCATTGTTTACTACTCTCGTCTGACGTACATGACCACTTTGACTGAAAATTGTCCAGAGTCTTCATTTTTATTTTTGTAGTGTACTTCTTAAGCTTTGTTTCAACTGTTTGCATTAACCCTGTTTACATGTCAACAAATTATCTCATTAAACAACCAGATTCCTTTGAAATGCTCAAAAAAATAATCACTGGATGTACATTACCTTTTGGAGTGAACCTGATTCAAGGTGGCCACTGTGAAGTGAAACTATAATGTAGACACTCTTTACCAGTTAGAATCATGTATTAATGTTCTGTAATTCTATTGATTGTATTAACCTGAGGATGAGTGTAACTCTGCACTGGTGAGGTCATGTGAGTTTGTAGTGTACGTGACTGGCCGTACCAACTACGAAGATATGAAGGGTTGGAGGAGTCAGCTAATTAGGAACCGAAAACCATTCAAAGAAAACCACCTGCAGAAGATGGAGAAAAACAAGTCCATATACAGAGTTCCGGAGAGATGACCGAAGGAGGATGGGCCAGATCTTTGTTTAGGTTAAAATGCTATGTTTTAGTGATTTAGCTCAGACATCTTCTGGTGTTCCTGCTGTGAGCTGGTAAAGAATGTCTCCCTTAGTACTAAGGCTAATAAATCTTTTAAACTGAAGATACTGCTTATGACCATTTTTGACTCCTGGTTTCTCTGTGCATTTTCCGGTCCATCGTGAGGAGAGGTTTTTTAAAGTTTTGAGTTTCATTTAGGTGATATTTTGTCTCCTCAACACCACCACAGCTAATTGACCTGAACCAACACAAAACATGTGTTATTGTGTTAACATTAATCACATTCAGAGATTCTGAGCCAAAGTTTAACTTGTTAGTGGCTGAGAATCATTTTCAACACATACTCCAAGCACTAACACATTTCATAAGGTTTGGCAATATTGCATAAGATTGCACATAAATTAAGTTTCAAGGTTTGACCAAAACTTAGCTTAGCTTAGCTTAACTTAGCTGCTTAGGCTGCTATCCCCGCGACCCGATCCCAGATAAGCGGAAGAAGATGGATGGATGGTTTGACCAAAACAGCTTTTACTGTTAAGCACTCAGGTGTTGAACTTGAATTTTCAGCTTGGACAATCACACTTCTTTCCCCCAATTCCTGAGGGCAGTAATCATTACTACAGGAGATTTCAGTCAAAAACACTACTAAGTCACAGTCACGGCCAAAAAAGTGAATGGCCACATTAGCTGTAATTACACTACTTTACATCACAATACCATATATTGCTCCCTCACAAATCAGCTACAAGCTTTTTACTGATACTTTGATACATCAAAACTTCATTTCACAGTGGAGCCAAAAGGGTGCACATGCAAAACAAATGAGGAAAAGGTTAACGTATTCCAAACACCTTATCTACACTGAAAGTCGACATGCTGTCTAGTTGACTCACCCACTGCCTCTTTCAGACAAAACCTCGACATGCAGACCACATCCCAGCTCCACGTACTTAAATTATATGCTCCGGGTGAACTAATACAACGACTGTTTTCCCCTTCCCAATGGGCCATAGTGAGCCTATTAAAACCCCATTGCCTCTCTCCAGTGTGTCCCTCATTAAAAGCCCATGACAGCATTAAACGAACAGGCCCAAAGACAATGGCAAAAACTCATAGATCTGATGCAGCTTGATTATGATATCTAAAACGACCCACTAAATACCATGACCAAGTACATCAACAGACAATAAAAGGATTCATCAACACTGTCATACTTGACTCATTTCATAAAGCAGCTTGAGAAAAATCACGAGCCGATCTGGGTCATGCTGTATTAAAGGCCACGCACAATTGGTGTCGTGATCAGAGGAGTGACGGACACATTTTCAAGGGAACAATTAGTCACTCTATTGTGTGTGTGGGTGCTCGCAGTGTGCCCCACGAGGACAAATGTGTAGAATGAGTTGCTTCACTGCAGTTTGTTGCCAGGTTGGCACAGTGCTTTTAATGGCCTGTGAAACATAGGAGCACATGTTTCTTTTAGTGTTGCCCAAAAGGAAAGTTAGAGACGTAAGTTACAACAGTCAAAGTTAAGATGATAGAAGAAGACAAATATATGCTATTTTTAAAGTGGGTGTGACTCAGACCTTTTCATTGTTTTATACAAAACATTTATTTGTTCTCAGTGGAATCAGCACTTTTGTGGCTCCATCAGTTACCATGTTTTAGATATAAGTTTATATAAAAACTCAAAAGATAAGTAGATAACACATCATTGTGCAAGAGATAAAAGTTCCACTTTGTTGGCTTTACCGGCATTGATGCCTAATTATGTCATAAAATGAAGGACAAAAATCAGCAGCATACAAATAAAATCACTAGTTTTGCTCACATATGTGATATAAGAGGTATATTCTCATAAAATAATAATACCAATGAAAAAGATCTATAGTTGTTTATTGTGGTGGAATATGTAGAAAGCCTCATGCTTGATAGGTGGGGGGTGCAAATTTGCTCCAGGGTCGCCTGGAGGCGATCATTGAGGAGGGGGTACTGTGGTGATTCTGGAGGTTTAGTATTTTTGGTACTTCCTGGTGGGCCGTCTCGATGGCTGATTGGCAGCTCCTCGTCACTCCCTCTACACCTGTGGCAGATCAGGCTCATCAGAAGGCAGCTGGTACTTAAGGCCGTGGTGGGAACCAGACCAGC